>NC_062266.1:6197812-6502500 GCF_916048215.2 Malus sylvestris
TTTTAGGGTTGAATTGGATGTATTTTGTGGTTATTTGGATATAATGGATGGTTTAATTGACAATTAATGGGTTAATTAGGCAATAAACCCATTAATTAGCCAATTAACATAATTTAAAAGGAATGTGTTTGAGAAATACCTTGTAGAAAGGATTTGATGAGATGGACTTTGAATTGTTACCTATTTTGGGCATTTCTGTCTTGGTTGAAAGAGGGTTGCCCGCTGCTTGTAGTAGGAACCTCGTTGTACTGCAAGGGTATTTTTGTCCTTTTTGTCCAAAAAACCCACATGTCGCCTTGTGAATATTTTTGGCTCCACAAATGCCCTCACACATGTTGGGCTGCTCGCAGAAAAGGGCGGCAGGTGTAGAGATTTTCTTGCTTTAGGAAACTTAGGACTGCTTCATATTTTGATGTAGATTCTCTCTTTAATAGGAAATTAGATCATTCTAGGAAAGGGAAATAAATTTCTCTCAAAGCCTATTTAAGTCCACCTTAAGTGGGTTATTAAATCAACTTTGGAGAGCGATTTATTCTACCCTACAAGATAGAGATATCTTAGAGGATATTTGTTCCCCCTCCTCTAGCAATCTTCTACATCTTGCCCGTGCAAAGGACCGTCTTTCGTTGCTTTCTTCGTCTTCTTCGTACCGCACCGATGTAAGAAAAATTTAATTTTTCTTGCCTTATTCTTGGATAGTGCTATTGCGGGGCAGCCGTCGGGGTGGTGCGGCACATCGGCTGGCAGGGGCCAGGAGTTGGCTCGGCATGGGCCGAGGAGATGTCATGGCATGGACCACTGCTTGGGCAGCTTGGCTTGGCTTGAGCCAAAAGGCAGCTTGTGCAACTAGGGTCGCGGATTGTGGCGCTGGGGCGCAGTGCTAGGCGAGCCGTATGGCTCATGTCCTTTGGGCTCTTGGACCTGACTCGGGCCAGGCTGGCGATTGAGAGAAATAAGGAGATTGCGGGTCCCATGGGCTGCTGGAATGTTGGGCATGCAGGCCTCCTGCCTGCTGGAATACTGGTTGAGCTCCCCTGCTGAGTACCATGAATGTCGTTGGCTGCTTAGTCCTCTTTGCTGAAAGAAATGTGGGCTGCTCCAGAAAGATGAGGTAAAAAGGATAAGGCGGATGCATTGGCTCGTCTAATCGCTGTCGTGGAGCTTACTATGAATGAAGATGGAAAGAAGAGATCTTCCCCGCCTGCTCATGAGATGCCAGTTAAGAAAAAACTAAAGACTTCTTCTGCTGCTCATGAGGGTCCGCTTGCTACCGAGAGGTATGTGATTAACATGACTTCTTCCAATGGGAAGAAATGTAAGGCTGCTAGATCTGAGCATGTGGCGTCTTCCATGTTGAGAATGGCTAGTACAATTGTGGATAAGATTACTCAGCGTAAAGGTTTTATCATGCCCCCAGTGCCGAAGTCTGTACCAGGACATTCTTTGGGAGCCAAGTCCGGTTCACCTTTGTAGAGGCTTGCTATTATGAAGAGTGGTAAGGTGGACTCTGCTGCTAAAGTGGCACTAAAGCCTGCTCCCTTTGCTGCTGAGATTGATTCGCCTCAGATTCAAGATCTTAAGCTTGCAATTTCTGAGCTTCGTTTCGCTACTTATGCTAAGAAGATAGTGGATGAGCTGCAGCGCGTCCGTGTTAGTCTGCTTAAGAAGAATGAGCAGCTGAAGGGTGAGAATGATGGGCTTGAGGTTTTAAGACCTTCTCTATTTCTCCGGAAGACTTGCTTGCTTTTACTTTTAAGGCTTCCATTGGTGAAGTAGTTGGAGAAGTTAGTGCCCAGATTGGGGCAGCCAGGGGTGAAGCGTCAGATGATGCCGCTGCTAAGAGCGTTACGGCTGTTGAAGGTGTGGCGACCGAGTAGTCGTGGGATGTCCAAGCTGCTGTAGTGTAGTATTTTAGGTAGCCTTTAGGATTTTCTTTGTTTTTCCTTGTAGCTTTTGTTTTGCTTGAACTCCTTCAGCCTTTGCTAGTTGTTTATAAACATGTTTTCCTTCGTTTTTCTTCATCTTCACTTCTTTTGTTCATGCCCTAACCTTTAGACTTTATAGACCAGTGGCAGGCATGCTACTTTTTTATAAGCAGACAAACTCGCGTAGCCTATGCAGCCGTAGGTGTTGGTGTAGAACTTTGTAAAGTTGTTAGCCATAGGGTTGGCAGCCGGATGCCTTACTTACAGAAGCAGACAAGTCCGCGTAACCACTAGGCTGTTAACCTTGACTTTCTTCAATTCCGTAGGTTGCGTAGCAAGTATCACAACACTTTAGGACTTGGTGTAGGTTGTTCCGCGATTGGCAGAGGTGAAGCTTATCGACTACGTAGCATGTCGGCAGTGGATAAAACTTCGTATATGCGCGCTAGCTTGTTTAACCTTTCACAAGAATGTGCGGTTGTATAAGTCTAGTGCGGCTTTACTGCTCGAAAGGCAAGTCGTAGGCAGTCTTCCGGAATCCGTAGGCTACCTTAGTGCACTCGGTAGCAGCTTTAGGATTCCAGGGCAGCCGTCCATCGGATGTACTGCGTAATGTGCCCTCTCCGTCTCTAGGGCCCGGTTCCCCACGGATTAGGCCAAGAGACCCAAAATCCTTCAGTTAGCTAAACCTTGAAAAAGACCATTGCGGCTACTTCTAGGAATCCTAGCGCAAGCCATCGTGCATCTAGTTATACTAGGGCAGCCAGGCTCATCCACGTCTGGATATTCGGAGTGTAAAGTTTATCCTCCCGTCTTAGAGAGCTGACCCATATGGG
Source organism: Malus sylvestris (assembly GCF_916048215.2). Taxonomy (NCBI): domain Eukaryota; kingdom Viridiplantae; phylum Streptophyta; class Magnoliopsida; order Rosales; family Rosaceae; genus Malus; species Malus sylvestris. The sequence goes on from NC_062266.1 coordinate 6,200,574, forward strand.
TGTCGGAGAATTGGTTTACCCTCTCGCACTGGAGAGCATGGTTGGTCCCTCGGGGGGCGCAATTCCTGCGATGAGTCCTTAAGAAGGGCGCAGTCTTCTTTTGAAGTGCAGGAGTGATTAGTTGTTGTAAGCATGCAGGCAAGCCAAGTTGTGATTACTTCTAAATTCCTCATTGAAAAACGAGTGAAACGAACGAGAACTTTAGCTGTTAGGTAGGAACTGCATAACAACTGGATTGTCCTCAGCTTGTGAGGTGGTGCCGGTCGAACTTATTGAGTCTTCGGGTTTTGATGTAGCGGGAGGTCACACATGGTACTTCTTCAGATTGTATGCCATCCATTGCTTTTTCAATCTTTTGCCGCTTCATGGTGGCGAGGGTGTAATTACTCTTGCCCCCTACTCTGCTGATCTTGTACGGACCTTCCCAGATGGGATCCATCTTTTTGGAGCCTTCTCTGCCGGCAGTGATGAAGGCTTTTCTGCGCCGTCGACATGCAAATGCCAAAAGTCTCCATCGGGTGAAGTAGGCGCAGCTAGAGTGTGCTCGGCTACTTCTGAGGCATCGTTGGGCTGCTCTGTTGCGTCACTTAGGCTCGGCGTGAAGGCGCAGTAGGGAGCTGTGGAGATGGGGCCATGTCATACGCAGCAGGAGATGCTCAACTGCCGGTATTGGGCCACTCTAGAGTTGAATCATTGAGCAAGGGTCGGCTAGGGCCGTGTGATGCGCAGCAAGAAATGGTACTTAACTGCCGGTACATGTGCTCCTATGTAGAATCTTTTAGGGTGACGAGGACAAAACTTGCTTTCGAGTGTGTCCTTCCAGTGTTGCGTTCGTCAGAAAACTTTACATCCGCCAGGGTCTACGCCTTTATCGTCGCGCGTCTGGATTGGGCAGAATAGTACGTCATGAGGATGATTGCATGCGTTTGAAAGTAAAACTTGTGCTTCTAGGTTGCAACAACTATCGCCAAAGTTAGCTTTTGAATTTTTAATAACATCGATGAGAGCTTTTGAACTGTAGAATACAGGTAACTGTGGAATACAGGTAGTCGGGCCCCCATCTCTTCTCACATGATGGTAGAGCTTATTGCTACTTTAGATACCGTCAAACATGTGAATAAGTCCTCCGCTGCTTCTAGGGAGGTGATGTCGGGTACTTCTTCAAGTCCTTGAATGTGCATTAGCGAGCCTCATCCCAAAGTGCATACTTCTCTGCCAAAGCAAAAGAGTCTGCCAGAGTTAGATCTTCTTTCATGATCAATTTTCCGAATAGCGGGTGGTCTGCTGGAATTCCTTTTTGGAAGGCTGCTCTAGTTATCGAGTCATTGCATCCGACTATTTTTGCCTTCTCTACTTTGAACCTCCTCACATAGTCGCGAAGCGACTTTTTTGGGTTCTTCTTGACGTTGAACAAATGATCAGACTTCTTTTTTATCAGCGATAGGATGAATATTCTTTGGTGAAAACCAAAGAAAGTTCGTAGAAATTCCGGATGGATTGTGGCGGCAGGGTGTAGAACCAATCTTGCGCCTCGCCTTGTAGAGTGGTGACGAATATCTTGCACATGAGATCATCGTTGTTTCGATAAAGGATCATTGCGCTTCGGTAGTGCTTTAAGTGTTTCTCCGGGTCTTCATCCCCTTTGAAAGATGTGAAATGTGGCATGCTGAACTCTCGTGGAGGCTCTGCCTGCTCGATCTCGTCCGTGAAGGGTGACCTGCTTATGTTGGTCATGTTCCGTCGTAGTACCTCGTCGGTGACCTCGTTGCGTTGGAAATCATGCAATCGCTTGGTCAAGAGTCTCTCTACTTCTTCCTGAATTTGCCTTTGTTGGGGTAGCGGAGCTCTCGCCTGCCCCCAGCCATGACTTGCTGGTCTAGGCTGCTCTTCCATGTGTTTGGCTCGTCTATGCCGCAGATGCAGTGCATGTGGTGCGTTCCTAGCAGGCGAGCGAGTTCTTCGCAGGCTGCTGGTTGAACTTGAGCTGGATTGAGTGACTGCTTCTCTCCGTCCGTCGTGCTACCTACTCTGATGTGAGGTGGATGATGCTCCTTATGGGCTTAGCCGCGAATGAATACTTTGTCCAGAAGGTTGCTCATGTTGACTATCGGAGTGTGACCCCAACCGTGAATGTATGCTCATCCGTGGGCCTAGTCAAGAGTACACGCTCCTCCGCGCGCTAAGACGGGAGTATACGCTATCTCGAGGGCCCAATCGGGAATGTACACTGCCTGAACGTTCGGCTCGTGGCTGGTCAAATGGCTGTTTGCCGGGACGCTGCTAGAAAGGTTTGTCTGCCCTTGTCCTACTTCGGGATACCTCGTCCGGGGCACGTTGGATCCCGATGCATTGCAAAAGTTGATTCACCAAAGTTGTTTGTTGTGCAAGGGCGCTCGTCAACTCTATAACTTGTCGAGACAAGTGTTGTTCGCCATTTGGATTGGAAGAGCTTGGAAGGAATGCGCCTCCTTGGGCAGTGGAAATGTGGTAGACTCCGGGCGCGAGATTTGAATTGGGAAATGTCAAATCCGTGAAAAAATGTGGTGAGAATGCCCCCGGCTCGATGATAGGTCCGGATGGTTGAGATAGTCTTGGGTCGACTTGGGCTGCTTGGAAAGCCACTGGAGCAGGATGAGCCGTGAGAGTGGGCTGCTCGTCGGGAGCAGGCTGGGTCACGAGAGCAGGATGCTCGGCAGGAGCAGGTTGGGCCGTGAGAATGGGCTGTTCGACGGAAGCAGGCTGGACCACGGGAGTGAGCTGCTCGTCGGGAGTAGGCTGGGTCACGAGAGCAGGCTGCTTGGCAGGAACAGGCTGGACCACAAAAGTGGGCTGCTCGACGGAAGCAGGCTGGACCACGGGAGTGGGCTGCTCGTCGGGAGCAGGCTGGGTCACGAGAGCAGGCTGCTTGGCAGGAGCAAGCTGGGCCACGGGAGTGGGTTGCTCGACGGAAGCAGGCTGGACCACGGGAGTGGGCTGCTCGTCGGGAGCAGGCTGGGTCACGAGAGCAGGCTGCTTGGCAGGAGCAGGCTGGGCCACGGGAGTGGGCTGCTCAACGCGCGGTGCATATGAATGCGAGGCTTGGGCTTGGGTCCACGTAAACTTGGATGGCACGGCTTGGGTCGTGGTCTTGGTACCGTGAGCCTTGGATGGCACGGCTCGGGCCGTGGTGAAAGCTCCATGGACCTCGCCACGAATGGCTACCGAAGTAGCCACCGCGGTGGTTCCCATGGTGGCCGTGGTGAAGGCACCATGGACCTCGCCGTGGGTGGCTACCGAGGTAGCCACCGCGGTGGTTCCCATGGTTGAAACTCGTGGTGGTGATGCCGCTCCCCTTATTGTCGCATTTTGCCTCATGGATCTCCGCACTCCCATTTCTTGAACACTAGAATTTTCACTTATGGAATTTTCTAAATTTCTAGCCATTATATTTTGCTTATATGTTTTATCAAAGAACCTTTGCAAGTAAAAAATTCTAATAATAAGAACGTATGAAAAATATTCAAATTGACTAGAAAATAAAGAAAAAACCTTTTTTGTGCGAGAGTCTTCTACGAGTATGGATTTCAACTCTCAATGAAAGCACCAATTTGTGGATGCAAATTTCTTCCTCCTCGATCTTGGACGATTTTGCACCTACAAAACAATTAATACCTTAGGTTAAGGCCAAGAGCCTCACTCGCCCACAATAAATGGGGGGGGCTTTGGCCGAAGAACCTCCGATGCCAAAGTTAGAATTTAGAGAGAAAGAGTGTTTAGAGAATTTTGGGATTTTTGCCAAAGTGTTGGAATTGGCTTTTTGGTGAGAATGAGAGTATATTTATAGGGATAGGAGGTGGCTAGGGTTTTTTGGGTTTGATTTAGGTTTAATTAGCCAATTTATTTGGCTATTAAACATAAAATGAATGTTTTGATGGTTTTTGAATTTATTGGGTAATAAAAAGGAAGAAATGGTGAAAATGGTAGAAAAAAGTGATGGATTAGGTTTTTAAATGGGGGTAGCCGGCCATGTGGTGTTTTAGGGTTGAATTGGATGTATTTTGTGGTTATTTGGATATAATGGATGGTTTAATTGACAATTAATGGGTTAATTAGGCAATAAACCCATTAATTAGCCAATTAACATAATTTAAAAGGAATGTGTTTGAGAAATACCTTGTAGAAAGGATTTGATGAGATGGACTTGGAATTGTTACCTATTTTGGGCATTTCTGTCTTGGTTGAAAGAGGGTTGCCCGCTGCTTGCGTGTAGGAACCTCGTTGTACTGCAAGGGTATTTTTGTCCTTTTTGTCCAAAAAACCCACATGTCGCCTTGTGAATATTTTTGGCTCCACAACTTGCATTTCACAAAAATTGAATCCAAGACCATAATGTGAGGTAGCTTTATAAACTTTGATATGAAAATGGTTAGGATTATAAAAGAAGCACGTACTTATTCCGGAAAGCACTTCACCGCTTGCAATGATCATAAAGTCCAAAATGTTATTTAGTTATGGTTTGATTGACAGTGATTACATACAAATCCAAAATATTATGTCATAAATGTTTGCCATCTTTACAGAAGGGAAAATTTCTTAAATGGAAATTGTACCAATAAAGTTAATTAGGTCATAAATTAAATATAAATGAAGCATTTGGACTGTATTATATGAATTCTCAATTCCTTTTTTCCGTTTTCCAAGCTGTAAAACCTAATGCTCTCGAGTAAGTTACATGTATGTATGTATGTATGTATATATATGTATATATCGTCCTCATCCCAGCATCTTTCCCCAAGAACATTACTCCTAATTAATATTCTGGTTTCAATGGAGAAGAAACCCACCGTCGCCTCTTCATTTTGTCTCCTTCTTTTATGTGTCGCCACTTCAACTGGTTAGTCAAATAACTTAATTATTATTTATTTTAGAATTACATAAAACAAATTGTATTCATTTATTAATTCGGATATTTGATTACTACGTTTTTTTTAATTTCTTTTTACATGCAGTAGCAGAAGTTCTTGAGGCACACCCCCACCTTCACCACCAACCTCACAAAAATGATGGTTCCATCAAACTTTTCGTATTCGGGGACTCGTATGCTGATACCGGGAATGTCAGAAAATCTGTATCTCCTTCGTGGAAGGAACCTTATGGGATCACATTTCCTGGAAAGCCTGCCGGCCGCTTTTCCGATGGTCGTGTGCTCACTGATTATTTGGGTACGTTTTCCTACCCTCTCTCAACTCAAGAGTATTTTTATTTAGATTTTAAACGGTCTAATAATATTTCTTTTTAACTTGTAAGTGATAAACGTTCAATATCAATTTTTCCTTAACATTGATATATCCTTGTGCATATCAGAAATGGAATAATGTATAAATGAATTAATTATTATAGCATATATGGTATTGTAAATTTAAATTAATTATATGTTGTAATATATTTATGCAGCTCAATTTTTGGGTATAAGATCTCCATTACCTTACGCATTGAGAAAATATGCGAAGAAATCGAAACTGGAGAACGGGATGAACTTTGCATATGGAGGGACGGGAGTTTTCGATACGTTGGTGAGTGGACCAAACTTGACCACCCAAATCGGCTTTTTCCAACAGCTGCTTGAACAAGAAAAAGTGTATGACAAACGCGACCTAATTAAATCCTCCGTAGCTCTAGTGTCAGTTGCGGGGAACGACTACACAACTCATTTCGTTAAACCAGGCAATGGCAGTAAGGTAAGTGGTGGTTCAGCTAGCTTTATATATATTGTTTCAAAAGTCTTCGTGAGTTTTGGACCTTTGGTTATACAATTATAGTGTTTGAAAGTGCTTTTGAAATGTCTGAAAGTACTTTTAATGAAAGTGTTTTTAAAACCAATCTTTAGTATATATTCAAGTAAACTTTGGATAAAAAACGGTTGAAGTACTGTTTTTTAAAAGCATACAATTGGTGTTTCTTCCAAAATGCACATAAAATGCTTTTTGAGTTCTAATAACACTTGAACCAAAGACGCTTTCGGATATTTTAAAAGCACTTACAAACACATATATGGAGTTAGTTTTAACATTATAACCAAGGTTCTTGCAGTTTGGCCTTTTTGTCCCCTTTTGTGAAAACCAATATAGAGTTTATTGTTTTTGGATAAGATTATATTTTGGAGTTTATTGGTGTATCTTTACTCCTTCGTATTAATTATTTCTTGCATTTGAATATTAATACTCTACACGTAACATGTGATAAATTGTTGTCAAAGGACGGTTTATTGCAGCATAATTTTCGTACGTCAGATACCAGCAATAGCAAACAAAGTAATGACAGATAAATCAAAGTTTCAGATCAAATTTGTAAATTAGATGTGTCATCAATAAAAAATAAACACGTTAATTAATCAACATTTAAGCAATAATTCAATCATCAACAACCACGTTACATAATTTATGAAATTTGATCTAAATTGTTGGTCTCCCTAGCATTATTCAACATTTAAGGATAGGTGTAGACACTGAAATGAATAATGTTAGAGAGATTAAAATTTCAAATTAAATTTTGTAACCATATCATGGGCAGAGCCACTAGAGGACCAAAGCGGTTCCGAGCCCATCTTGATCACTATGTAAGAAATTTCTGCCAACCTTAAGCCTATGTTGTAGAACCGTTAGACAAGGGGAAGAAGATGAATTGTCCTTATGAAAAAGTTGAATTGACTACATCTTATATTTTTCTAATAGTTTTGTTTGCTTTGCCTTTCTAGTTTAGTGAAACTCAGGGATATGATCTTAAAATTGACTTTAATGTTACTTCTAAAGCAACCTAATCCACTATTATTTGTAACCCTCCTCTTTGCCTTCTTTTTTCTGTCAAACGATTCAAACCAAATTTCTTTGAATTTTCTTCCTATATTTCCAATTTTAACTGGTTACGCTGCTTACAACCTCCCACTTAATTGTATTATACACTTCTTTGATTATCTCTATTAAATTTAGTGAGTCTTTCAATTTTGTGAAGATTACATCAATTGTTCATGTTTTGATTCAAATTTCTTTTCTCAATACATATATGAAAAACCTCTCTCACAAAGAATTCAGGCTCTGCCACTAAACCACATGACGTGATTGTTAATGATTGAATTATTATCTAATGGTTGATTAACAAGCTTATTTTCTACTGGTGACACATCATATAGTTTGCAAATTTAGTCTACCTAGTGTTGGAGTATATAGGATATGGAAAGTGTGGATCATGACACATGTCATTAGCCAAACAGATAAGTAGTTAGGATTGTTGCTAGTGTAAGATTCGGATAAAGTAGTTAGGTGAATATCCATCTATATAGCAACTGTATCTCTGCATCTCTGCAACTAGTGAATCAATCAAGAAAATACAAGTGAAAAATCATTTTCTTTCTCTCTCTAAGTTTTCTCTATTTCCTTCTTCTTCTTCTACAATCTCTCTGTTCTCTTTTCTACGTAATGCTTAACACCTAGCATTACACACTCTAATTAGATACAAAGATTACCATGGCTTTTCAAAAAAATTGAACTTTTTGGAATCAAGTAATAACTATTTTTGGGGTTCTTGGCATCATATCAAATATATATTGAGTTGTGAGACTTGCTACTAACTTCAGCACTGATATTCCTCCAAATGACAGGATTTGGCAGAGTTCACCAAATCGATTGTTAAGCAGATTGCTGTGGATTTGATGCGCATACGTGATTTGGGAGTGCGAAAAATAGCAGTGACAGCACTAGAGCCCATGGGATGTCTGCCGCTCTTAACTTCCTTCCTTTCCTATCAGAACTGCAGCGAAACGCTCAACTTGGCGTCGATGTTCCACAACCAAGTTTTGCGCCAAAACGTGGAACAGTTGAATAAGGAGTCGAAGAAATCTGCATTTATAATCCTGGATCTCTATGGCGCATTTTTGTCTGCAATTAAGCCCCAGAAAGACCATCAAGGTACGTAATTGCGTTGAATGGTTGCTGTTGTTGACACTCAATCCACTCCATAAAAGTCATCATGCGAAAAAACACAACGAAAAATTGTACAGAAAGGAATGCATGCAGGATGACATTTTTAACAATGCATGATATACGAACCACCAACTAGCTGACCGTCTCTTTAGTTCCTCTATTTAAGATCAAGTAACTGTTAATTGTCTGGTACTGGAATGCGCGCACTCGGCAACGTATCATCTACATGTATAGTACGATTATATATTTTTTGATATCTTGTAACGGAAATAAATATTAGTTAATATCTCAGTTGCTGCATAATCTATGCATTCTATGATATGCTTGTTTATGAGAATTCAAGCAGTTGATCGAGCTCATGCTTTCTTGGTATAGCAGGGAAAATGATGGTCCAGATTGATGATCCACTGAAACCGTGCTGTGTCGGGTTGGGCAGCGAATACTCATGTGGGAGTGTGGACGAGAGTACCGGAGCAAAGAAGTACGGCATATGCAGTAATCCTGAGAGGTCCTTCTTTTGGGACACGGTGCACCTCTCTCAGAATGGTTGGAATGATGTTTATTCCTCTTTGAAATCTTCTCTTCATCAATTGTATTCGTGATTTGTTCATGCCTAAGTACGTAGTTGTCAACTTTGTTTGGCCCTACTGGCTTTGGATTGCATGGAAATTGCCCAATATTTTCTTGGGATTGCATGAGGCTAGCTAAGGCCCTAATAAACAAATAAAACTATGTAGCTAAGGCCCTAATAAACAAATAAAACTATGTACTGGGATGAAAATTTCGTAGAGTTGTTTACATGTTAAGGATATGAACGGAATTGATCTCAATAAAACCTCAATCAGAGCTAGGGCTGTAAATCGGCTCAAAAAAGTTTGACCTCACATCAGGTTCAGCTTGTCAGAATGCAGAAGAATTCTTGTTCATCAAGAGAGAGAGAGAGAGAAGAATTATGTTTTCTATATATTGAAAGGGAAACTAATGAAAAGGACTTGAAGACTTGAAAACTTTGAGTTTTAACGATAAGGAAAAATAAAGGGTAAAGTGAATAGTACCATGATTGACTTTTTAGTGTAAAAATGTGTTTTTTCGTTAAAGTGAACAGTACCGAAAGCTTTTGGTTAAAGTTACCTATATTGAATGAATCAGTGAATTACAATAGCTGCACATATATATAGACAAGGTTTTCTTAGTTATTAAGTAAGCTAACTACCAATAGCAAACTTAACCACTTAGCAACCTAATCTACGTACACTTGTCAACATTTGAATCATCTAATACATCTTTACATCCCCCCGCAATCTCATGCTTGGATGAACCAAGCATTAGTTTAGAACAATGACACTGAAACAAAGGTGCAGCAAGGCCCTTGGTGAGAATATCTGCAAATTGTTCTCTGAGGACACATGACAAACATTCAAATCTCCTTGAATTACCCTTTCTCTGACAAAATGGTAATCTATTTCAATGTGTTTCACCCGAGAATGAAAAACTGGATTAGAAGATAAAGTTATTGCTGAAATATTGTCACAGTAAATCACTGGTGCAGTGAACACAGAAACATGAAGATCACATAATAATTGCCTAATCCAGGCCAATTTTGCAGCTACAATAGCTAATGCTCTATATTCTGCCTCAGTCGAAGATCTTGACATTGTGTGTTGCTTCTTGGAAGCCCAAGATATTGGACTAGAACCAAAATATACAATATGACCAGAAGTTAATCTTCGATCATTAGGATCATATGCCCAATCTGCATCACTGTATGCTTGCAAATGTGGTTTTCCAGGTTTGAAGTTTAGACCATAGTCTATTGTTCCACTAAGGTATCTAAGAATCCTTTTAACTGCAACAACATGAGAATTCATGGGATTATGCATAAATTGGCAACATTGATTTACTGAAAAGGCTATGTCTGGCCTTGTAAAAGTCACATACTGCAATGCACCAACAATGCTCCTATATTGCTTTGGATTGTGATATGGAGTGCCATCATCTTTGAGAAGTCTATGATATGGCAAACAAGGGGTAGGACAAGGCTTTGAATATTGCAAGTCAACTTTGTTTAACAAATCCTTGATGTATTTGGATTAAGAGACAAACAATCCACCATACCAATAAGTAATCTGCAACCCCAGAAAGTAATTCAACTGCTCCAAATCCTTCATTTCAAACTCTTTGGTTAATTCCACTATACATCATCAATCATTTGAGAGGAACTACCTGTAAGAATAACATCATCCACATAGAGTAACAACACAGCTGTACCAGTAGCATTATGTTTAACAAATAATGATGGATATGCAAAAGAGGACTAAAAACCTAAACGGGGCAAATAGCTTGTAAATTTCTCATCCCAAGTTCTGGGAGCTTGGTTCAACCCATATAATGACTTATTTAGCTTGTACACATACTGAGAATGATGAATTGCACTCTGAAATCCTGGAGGTTGGGTCATATACACTTCTTCATTTAACTCACCATGCAGAAATGCATTCTTGACATCTAATTGTCTCAAAGACCAATTGAATTGTGTTGCCAAAGCCAGAATCAACCTCCCAGTGATGGGTTTAACTACAGGACTGAAAGTCTCACTATAATCAATACCCTCTTCTTGACTATATCATTTTGCAACCAATATGGCTTTGTGTCTAGCTATAGATCCATCATAATTTGTTTTAATCCTATATACCCACTTACAGCCAACCAAATTCTTTCCAGAGGGTAAAGGAACTAAACTCCAAGTTTTCTGAGCATGAAAGCATCTATCTATCTTGCATTGCCACTCAGGAAATTTACTAGCAGATTTGTAAGAAGTAGGTTCAATTGCATTTGCAGATGATTGAACAGTTGTTGTGAATACTTTCTTTTCAGAGATTCTACTTTTGGACCTAGTTTGCATGGGAAGAAAACTAACTGAGGGAATAGGAAGGACGACAAATAGATTTTCTAGTTGAAAATCTGGATCAACAGGGATTTGAGACTGTGTAGAACCTTGAGATGCTGGCTTATTGATCGGATCATATTTATATATAATTTTACTTCGAATTCACTCGTCTTTTCTTAGTTAGTTCCTTATATTTTTGAGCTATTTACGTTATTTTTGTGTTTATAGGATTTGTTATGCAAAGAAAATAAAAATAGCACAAATGAGTTTTAAATAATAAATTCGTCGAAAATTGCTTTAGTCGTTCTCATTCTGTCATGGATTATTGGTAGAATTATGTCACGGCATAAACAAAAGAAATGGGGAGAGTCGGTCAAAGAGGGAGCAAGAGAGCATCATGATTTATATTTATTTTTACCTCGTTGACTCCCATATTCTTCACTTCTGAAAACAACAGGAAGCTGCTTTGCAGCTGGAAAGAAAGGAATCCAAGGTGGAAACGTGAGGAGTGGAAGGCAGATGCTGCTTTGGCAGCTGGGGAGCGCAGAAATAAGAAACAAAAAGAATAGGCACTTGCAACGTGAGTGTGGTGGGTGAGGCATTAGCCTCGGGAGATTAATAGGAAATAAAGAGAGAGAGACGAAAAAAAGGCACAGGGGCGCAAACGGAGAGAAGCTGCCTTTGGGCAGCTCGCAGAGAAGAGGCGCTGCCTTTGGCAGCGAGAGAGGCCCAAGGCGCGGCATGGTGAGAAGGACAGGGTCAGCACGCAGAAACGAAGAAAAAGCAGGAGAGACTGACACGGACAGCGGGGAGAGAGGTAGAGAGACTGGCGCATGTGAAAGACTGACGCGAGGAGCAGGGACGGTTTTGCAGCGTGAAAGGCAGCAAGGCTGCCAGAGACGGAAAGAAGACAGGGAGGACGCCAGTGAAGAAAGCAGCAAGATGCCCACTCTCTCTTTCGGTTTAATTTTTCCAAACTTCTCTTTTATTTCTGTTTTAATAATGTGTAAATAAACTTATTTTGGCTAGAGGTTAATTCAAAGCCATGAATATATTTGTAATATGAATTGATTACCTTCAGTTGTGATTTATAAGTTGTGAATTCAATTTACTTATCCGTTCGTATAAAAACTGATTTGTGTATGTTGGTTGAGAGTGCACGCTTAATTTTCATGCATGAATTTGACGCTAGAATATAAGGGAGTTTCACCTAATCGTTATGAACTTATATTCACAAGTAGTGAAGGTTGCTAGTCACAATCATGTTAAGTAAATTCTTGGCATAAGTTTCATGCAAATCATAGTAACGAGTGTCTCGTCAATGCTTATGTTTTTCATAGAACTTAATGATTCTTGCTTGTATCTCTATTATGCAACTCATGTAGGGAACTTGTAGGGAATGTTTTGGGTTGTCGTATGCAATCATCCAACCCAATAACTTGTGGAAAAAACTGAGGGTTAATTAGTGCAATTCACGGTTAATTTGGGGCATTGAGTATTAATAGCTTATCGAAAAGCAACTGAAAATCAATTCATGTTCAAGTGTGTCATGTGTGAAGAATGGATCTCTAGCTAATCCATCAACCATATATTTAGTTTTACTTTTTATCTCAATTACAACCAAAACCAATACCCCCCATTTATTTTCTTGTATCAAAGTGTGCTTAAGTTTGTTTTGAACTCTTTGAGTCTAGTTTAGTGTTTTAAAGCCTACTTTTGTGTTTTTAAGTTTCTTCTTATATTTTTGAGTCAAGTGAGAGGTTATTAGCAAGCCCTCCTAATCCCCGGCCTAGAACGATACCCTACTTACATCTATACTACAATTGTCAAAAAGAGGGTTTAATTTGTGTGTGTCTAGTTATTTTACGCATCACTTATAAGATTGAATATGGTTAGAGGAATCTAAAGACTATGAGGCGCTAGAGGGAATGTTATGCAATAACTCTGCAGCTCTAGTGGTTATGGAATTCGAAGACTCTGAGGCTATAGGAGATAAAGCAAGTGAATGAGATGGTTAAGGAGAAGTGACTGTGTTTGGTGAAGTGACTAATGGTGGTAATGACTGTGGTATATTGACAGACACATGTGGCTGAGATGCAATGGATGAGTGCTGAGAATTTGAAAATGGAAAATCAAATTCATCAAATAACACATGTATGGAAACCATGATTTTACCAGTGTGTGGATTAAGACACAAATAGCCTTTGTATTGGCCTACATATAGTATAAACACACATTGAGTTGTTTTAGGTTGCAACTTAGTGGTATTATAGGGTTTTAGAAGAGGATAACATGCACAACCAAAGATTTTAAGATGAGATATTTGAGGAGGATGACCAAACAGACATTTATATGGTGAAAACATGTGCAAGGTTTGACTGGGCATTTGATTAATAAGGTACGTAGAAGCAGCACATGCATGAAACCAATACTTAAAGGACATGGAAGCATTTTGTAAAAGTGTGATAACAGTTACTAAAATGCGTTTATGCTTTCTTTCTGCAAGCCCATTTTGCTCAAGGGTATAAGGGCATGATTTTTTATGAACTATACCCTTGTCAAGCAAGAATTGTTTGAACTGATGACTGGAGTATTCATCTCTTCCATCACTTTGAAAGACTTTGATATGTGCAGAAAATTGAGTATTCAAAAACTGATAAAAATGAATAAAGATATTGAACACTTCACTTTTATTTATCAATGAAAAGATCCAGGTAAACCTGGTACATTCATCCACAAATGTAACATAATATTTGTAACCTTCAACTGAAACAGTAGATGAAGGCCCCTAAACATCACTATGTATCACCTCCAAGGGTTTTACAATTTTATTTGCAGAAAAAACAAAAGGAAGTTTTGTAAATTTGCCCACTGAACATGATTTCAAACTAAAGACACATGAGAAACATACATAGGTATATTGGATTGTTTTAACATTGCAGATGTCACAATGTTGGAAGGATGTCCTAGCCTGTGGTGCCACAAAGTTATTTTGACTTGTCCAAGAAAACATGATTGTGTTGAAATGAATGCAGATGGTTGTTGTGTTTGATTGATGAGATGTTGTGGAATGTATAAGGGAATGAGATATAAGCCAGCTCTACCCAGTCCCTGGAGAAGGATTCTCCCTGTGACCTTGTCCTAGATCCGTAAGAGAACTCATCACATATAAATCTGCAATTGTTATCCTTACAAAGTCTATGAATGGATAATAAATGTTGAGATATATGAGGAACATGCATAATTTTCTTCAATTCAAATGCATATTTAGCGGTCCTTAATGTACTGGAGCCAATATAAAAGATGTGCAAACTTGAACCACTGGCTATGGTTACTATATATGTGCCAGAGAATGGAGTTGTAAGATTAAGGTTTGCCAAATCAGAAGTCATGTAAGATGTTGCTTCTGTATCAGCCACCTAAAACTGGTCCTGAGGTGTAAATGGTTGAAAAGTTGTATGCATAGCAGATAGATTGGGAGAGGGAACCCTTCCTTGGTATGAGAAATCAGTTCTATGATACCATTGCAAGGCAGTGTGTCTAAATTTCCAACAAATATGACACTGTGGCTTGGAGGATGGAGTAGAGGATGATGAATGTCTCTGGAAGCAGTCAACAGCAATGTGTCCTCGTTTGTTGCAAATTTGACAAGTTGGAATATCATAACCATGATCAGGACATGTAGAAACATAAGGTTTTCCTAGACCAAGAATTCCTGCACTGGAATTTGAGAAACCATAATTGATTCTGTTATTGGAATTATAGTTGTTTCTGCCTCTTCCTATACCTCTGTAATTAGAACTGTATACTCCATTATGATTAGAAGAACCACCATTGTAAGTACGAGTGTTGGTTGATCCATTAGGAGTATAATTATGTGATTGAGATTGAGTAGACCTTTCTCCAAGCATCAGAGCCTTTCCTTTGTATTTCCTCTCATTTGCCATCATGGCAGACACAAAGGTTTCACTCACATAATTATTTTTAACAGTAGACCTTTCTCCAAGCATCAGAGCATTTCCTTTGTATTTCCTCTCATTTGCCATCATGGCAGACACAAAGGTTTCACTCACATAATTATTTTTAACAACAGCTTCTTCAGCTAATATTTGGGACCTAAAATCCTTTAGTGAAATGACATTGTCTCTCCCCCTTATAACTGTTCGAAAGGTATTATACTCAACATGCAAGCCTTTAAGTGCCAAAATTACAATGTCATCATCTTCAAAGATCACTCCTGCATTAGAGAGATGATCATGTACATCTTTGATCCTTTGAAGATATTGAGAGACTGAATCATAGCCTTTCTTTATATTCTGCAACTCAGTTTTCAGTTGAAAAATACTGGCTTTCGTAACTGTGGAGACCTTTTCCTTCAAATTAGTCCACATATCATGAGAAGTAAGACAACCAATGATACAAGACATGGTTGTAGGAGATAGTGTAGCAATGATCAACTACATGAGAGCACAATCATGCATTTTCCAAATCTTAAATTCCTCAGTTTCAACACCTTCAACATCTGAATCATCTTTAAACCGAGTAGGACATGGATGAGTGCCAGCAACAAAGTCGAAGATACCATGACTTTCAAGAAGTAAACGAATTTGATAGTTCCATACAAGATAATTTGTATCATCAAGCTTCATAGTAACAGAATTAGAGACATCGTAATGAGATTCGTGATCAGAGACTGTACAATCTATAATTGTGCAGCAATCACCATTCTTGCAAAGAGAATTAGGGTTTTAGATGGAGAATCGTGTAAAATTACAAAGAATTCAACTTGTAGACAGATTCGTGAGAGGTAAACTGATATCAATGCAACAGATCTTGTAAGAAGCAATTAATCGAACACTTGGTGAGCACAATCGTGTATATACGTCTCAGAACAACGTCCCAGATACAAGAATGCACAGAGCTATGGAGAGAGAAAAGAGAGCAGAAAATCACACTAGAACAGATTGATCAAGGATGCGAAAGCAAGAAGCAGCTCAGGATTGAGAGATCTCCATTACCAGGGAGGATACCGTGTCAGAATGCAGAAGAATTCTTGTTCATCATATGTGTTCTTGATAGAGAGAGAGATTCAAGAGAATAGCAATTTTAGAGAGAGAAATGAATTATGTTTTGTATATATTGAATGAATAAGTGAATTACAACAGCTGCACACATATATATAGACAAGGTTTTCTTAGTCACTAAGTAAGCTAATTACCAATAACAAACTTAACCACTTAGCAACATAATCTACGTACACTTGTCAACATCTTAAGCATCTAATACATCTTTACACAGCTTGATTAAGAAAGAAACAAAGCTTGAGCATTAGTGTGTTCGGCTCGCAAAGCTCATGAGCAGCTCAAAACAGTTCAAGTTTAGTATCAAAATCGAATTTTTCAAGCTCTCTCAAGCTCAATTCGCATAAGAACCGAGTAAAGCCTAGCTCGAGCTTAAAAAAAAAATTAAACAAGCTAAACTTTGAGCGCAAATGGCTCGGCTCATTCAACTGCCACTAATTAAGACTGCAAATAGGCAAGCATTTCTGTACGAATTGACATGATAATATGACATCATGTCATCATTTGAAATCTTCGTGCAGTAGAACAATAAGAATTTAAGGGGTTAAAAAAAGAATCCATCACGATTAAAATCTATTTACAAAAGAATTTTCCTCCAATGTTTTTAAGTTTTGTAAATGTTGGGTTGAATCTTTTTCATTGGCGTGCAAACAATTAGATTGTGTTATGTAGAAATTCAAGTCAAATTCAATGCCGACATCCATAAAGCTAGAAGATGGTGTCGTGCTTCTCAACTAGACTACAAGATTATTATTAAAAGACCTAAAATTTATGCTCTACCAGAGGGACAACAAAGTCATTGACAGTCTCAGAGAAGAGGCCTGGTGCCAACCGTGGGGAGGGAGGGGAAGGCTGCTGTAGGGTTTAGGGTTTAGGGTTAGGATCGGCTAGGCTACAAGAATATTGTTCAAAATGTCACAAATGTTGTTATATTCATTTGTTTTGTTCTTCCACCCCTTTTTCATTATTTCCAGAGAGTAGCATTGTTTCAATAGAGCACTATATATACAATCACTCCATATATATATATATATATATATATATATATATATGTATGTATGTATTGCTGCTCCATAGGCTGCTGTAGGGTTTAGGGTTTAGGGTTTAGGGTTAGGATCGGCTAGGCTACAAGAATATTGTTCAAAATGTCACAAATGTTGTTATATTCATTTGTTTTGTTCTTCCACCCCTTTTTCATTATTTCCAGAGAGTAGTATTGTTTCAATAGAGCACTATATATACAATCACTCCATATATATATATGTATGTATGTATGTATTGCTGCTCCATAGGCAACAACTTTTGCTTTGACAATAACATACGTACACTTGCTCCTTTTTATGTTAAACTACTTCAAACATAAAAAGTTGAGATTTCATCATAAAAATAATTAACAATATGAGGAGTAACTCAATTACTTATAAGCACATGCAAGGTCGCTACTTTCTCCGATGCAGGATTAATACTCTTAACACGCCCCTTTACGTGTGACAAATTGTCAAGTTTAGCACGTGGAAAGCACATATCTAAGTGATGTGGAGCACGTGTGACCTATGGGTTCCACACGTGGGACAACCTTCTCTGATTGGTTTTATGGTGGAACTTTAACATTCTCCATTATATCAATGTTGTTGTCCCATGTGAGAAGCTCAAATGCCACATGTGTCCTACTTCACCCTGATTTGTGTTATACACGTGTTAGACTTGAAAATTCGCCAGGGCGTGTTAGGAGTACAGTCCCATATCGGAAAAATGAGAGACATTGCATGTGTTTATAAGTAATTGAGCTACTCTCCATATTACTAATTGGTTTAATGATGAAACCTCAACCTCTTCAAATACTTGGTCGTGCTTTATTGATAACTTGATCAACGAGCCACCACAGCATGACTTTGTTTGGGAAATTCAGCCTTGTTACTTGCCGATCCAAATCCAGGTAACTGCTGATTCTCTCTGCGACCACCGTGCTCACTCTCTTCGTCGATGGTCTCCAATCTTTTTCCGAAAGTAGGCCTCCGCTCCACGCGCACAAGACGCGGTGGTGCTGCTTCAGAGCCCTGCAAAGTTACGACACTTGTTGGCCTTGACATGTCTCTCTTCCTCTCAATAACTTCACCACCTATCTAGCCGGATGTTTTCTCTCATCAACTCTTGGTGAATAAGCAGAACATGCAGACCGTTTTATAAGGAGAGAAAGCACGCATCCAACTGCACTTGGATATATGCCTCATGCGTCGACATATATTCTGCACTAATTTATTTAACTACTCGTATATAGTACTGAATCATATATGGTGCCTCAATTTGCTGGTCAAATCGGAAGGTCCTGATGCCATGCATTACTACTACGTTAGACAAATTGGCCATTGAAATTAAACTACCACCTATTGGATGTGCAGAGTTATGCATTCGATAAGATCATGATATTCTCGCTGATCAACTGAGAACCGTGATCAACTGTTCATTATTCGTGATGCATGCACATTGAAAGAATCCCTAAGAGATCAGTATTCTCATTGGCTTTAGGCTTCCACTTAGATGGATCAAGGAATTGAATCTGTTCTTTCTACTTTTTATTGATTTTTTTTCATTGTGGGAGAGGGGGGGGGGGGGGGGGTTTGAATAATATATGACGAAAGACATAAATAGGTGGAGATTTAGTGCAGATCGTCGGGTTTCACAGAAATATCAACAACTCAATTTACGAATATATCGACGGATATTGTGACAAGATTTTTTATATATAAAACTACATAATTAGGATTCTATGAAATATTATTTTTCTGTTTTTATTTTTAGCTGGAACAAATGTCATTAAACCATGCCACGTATAAAAAGGAAACAAAACATGCAAAGCTCCGTTTGACTAAAAAGCAGTTCTCTCAAACGACGCTGTGAAGGCAGCAAAAAAATAGGGTTGTAACCTTCTTCGCGAGGGTTACTCTGCAAGTCATGCCAATGCCATTTTTTAGCAAAAAAATTGCATATCTTTCTCCTTTTCAATGCATGATGTCTGGCTAATTCATATATTTCGTGGATATATCAAAATATCTGCCGATATATCTTTGATATTGGGGAAAGATATGCTTTACCCTTTCCCCATTTTTCAGGTTTTATTTTGCCATATAAAGTTTTGTCACTTTGATGGCACCTCAAGCTTCCAAATTTCAGCCCAAAGCTTTTGATTTTCTCTAAAAGAGCTTGTTTCCCGTCTCTTTTTCTTCGAAATTCCCATTCTGCTGCATCTCCATAGCTACCTCATAACCGGACTTAACAGTATAAAGTCCCTTCTTGTTGGAATGCCAAACTTAACTTATCTGCATGTAAAACCAAATTTACTGAGTGGTAGACCCAAAATGGCCTTGGCTTCCTCCGGCTGAAACAGTTGTTGCATGTCTCCATTCCTTCGTATCCGAATTAATCAGATCAGCCACTATCATGCATGGGAACTTCAGGATTCGCAGTTTGAACTCTGAATGTCCTTAGGATTGGTAGCCAAGGATCATCTCGAACTCGCACCATCTCTCCAATGCAAACCAGCCTTCAAAACTTGTCGTGCTTGTATAATACCCTTTCAACCCCACGACGATTCCCTTCTAAACTAACATTCATAAATTCCGTATTCGGGAAGTAATTATCCTTTTACACTCGAGCCAGCAGTGAATCAGAACATTTAATCAAATCTCCATCCAATTTTAACAACCCAGGCAAGATTAAAATGCATGAGATATTGGAATCTCAATCCCTATCTTTCTTTGGTCTAGCCAATTTGGACCGTGCATTCACATCAGTTGCTTTTATCCAAATTTGTCTAGCCAATTTGGATACTTTCACATCAGTTGCTTTTGTCCACTCCATCAGAATTTTGCCAACACTCTTTCAATCTCTTACAGACATTCACCGGAAACTTATAGCAAGACATAGCATATATAATTTGGTAAGGCCAGCGCAATCGCCTTAATAAGAGTTTTTTTCCCGGTTGTTGATAAGAATGGCTTTGCCCATCTATTTACTTTCTCACCTACTTTATTGTCATCAAACACTTCTTTTTTTCAATAATTCAACATCAGCCCTTTAATTAACTCCAAATATTTCCCAACCCCGCACTTTGCTTGTATTCCTGGAATACCAGAGACCTCTGTCTGGACAACTAACATTTTTTTTGTTGTTTTTTCACAAATATATACCATGTTTCTAATTTTCGACAAGTTCATTAATATCTTTAACTTTTAAAAGACATTTTTATTCTATTTCAATTATAGATTTCATTGATGTGATACTACTAAAAGAAATTATTGTAGTTTTTATTTTTTAGCCATATATGTATTTGTTGCACTGTGTCTGCACAGGACTTCATTCACGCTAAAAAGATGCATATACTGTCGAGAGAGAGTATTGTATCGGGAGTGTCGATAGAGTATTGTATCGGGAGTGTTTAGAGAGAAGGGGTTCAAGGTCCGGATGGAGACGAATGTTAAAGAGAAAATTGAAGTTCTCTGGAATACAGGTAAGATGACTTGATTGTGATATATCAATAGAGGATGGGTTGAGATATGCCTCAAGATTTGGCAAACCTCTGAAACAAAAATAACCTTTAGCCAGTGTTCGACCAGAGGTAAGAGTAATAGACTGCCATTCCATTTTATTTAGTTAACCAATTATTCATTGTGTTGTTTTTTATATTAATTTATTATTTTAAGGGATCTTAAGATAGCGGATTACAAGCTCCACTTCCCTTTAATATGTGAAGTATTTGTAGGTCCATTATTCGATCACTACACAATTGTAAGTATATAAAACTCTAAGCCATGATCGAATTGTGGACTCACAAATACGTCACATATTAATATCATGGCTTAGAGTTTTAGATACTTACAGTTGTGTAGTGATCGAATGGTCGACCCACAAATACGTTACATGTCAAAGGAAAATGATGCAACACGTGTTTGATCGTTACACCATCTTTTTCACTAATGTTCATGTAATCCGCTATCTTATGCAGCTCAAGATCCCATTTACAAATAGAAGTTAATAAATTAATATAAAAACCAGTACAACCAGTAATTGGTTAACTAAATATATCACAACCAAGTCATCTTCCCCGTATCCCAAAAGATTTCATTTTTCTCCTTAATATTCGTCTCCTTGAATGCCCTCTCTCTAAACACGGCCGATGCAATACTCTCTCGAAAGTATATGCATTTTTTTAGTGTGGATGAAGCACTGTGCAGATACAACCGTACATACAGCAATTATATATATATGGCTGAAAAATAAAAAATATATAATAATTTTTTTAGTAATATAACATAAATAAAATATATTATTTAAGTAGAATAAAATTTCTCTTGAAATTAAAGGAGCCTTACTTATAGAGACACAAATATATACCATATTTCACACAACTTCACACATTTTAGAACATTACAAGGAGGGACAAAAAACCCAATAACAGAAAACTAAGCCCAACCCAAAAAGAAAGGGACCAACTAAAATTACGGTCCATGCCACTCTACTATAACCGTTAATAAACGGCCATGTTAACCACTACACGACAAAATCATAAAAACTAACCAGTTCCTTCCCCTTTTCCCTTATTCAATACCCTCATTCCTCTTCCCCAAACCTATCATTTCAAATTCCCTCTCACGCAAAAGATATTTCCCCAGACAAAAAACCCTAAAATCTCCATTGTTTCCGACACTTTCAAGCCAGATTTTAAGTAAGTGATTCCCAAAGTTCAATCGGATTTCCAAAACGATTAGTGTTTCAAAGATTTTCTTACTACTCAAAATCATCCTTTTGCATGATTATAATTCAAACTCTGTCACAAACGAATGCATTATCAAGTGTTTCTGCACTTGTGTTTGCAAAAGAAAACTGTAAAAAAACGCATGCATTATTAAGTGTGTTTTGCACTTGATTTTACAAAAAAATCAGTGCTCTAGTTCGTGAAAAACAATTTTAGTGTTTTAGATGTTTCAGTTTCGTTTTTTAGTTTGTACGTATACTGATTCTTAAACATCTGAAAAGGAAAAACGAATATGCGTCTAAATTTTGTGAATAAAAACATTAACTGTCTAGCTTCGATGCTACACTTTGAACTGATGATGCACTTTATACTGATGTTGCACTTTGTAAATTAATTATGGTTCTACTTTCTGTTTGTAAATTGATTCTTAAACATCTGAAAAACAAAATGAATATGCCTCTAAATTTTGTGAGTAAAAACATTAACCATCTAACTTCGATGTTGCACTTTGAACTGATGTTGCACTTTGTAAATTAATTCTGGTTCTACTTTCTGTTTGTAAATTGGTTCTGAACAATTATGCATCTATATTGTGATTTAACAACCAATTATGCATCTACTTTGTTTGCTAAGTGATGTTGCATCTTCTTGTGCGTTAAGTGATGTTGCATCTACTTGTTTGCTAAGTGATGTTGCATCTACTTGTTTGCTAAGTGATGCTGCATATAGCTTGTATGCTTAATGATGCTACATCTAGCTTGTGTGCTTAGTGATGCTGCATCTAGCTTGTGTGCTAAGCATCTGCCCTTTGCATCTTGTTTGTCATTTATATTACTTCTTATTATTTGATAATTTAGTGTACTTATGATCGTTTCATTTTTTTTATGAAGATGACGACAAAAGTAAAACATTTTGCAATAAAAAAGAAATCAGCTCCAAAATCTTCTGTCGTAAAGGGTCAGGCAACAAATGAGAACTATACTCAAATAAGACTGAATCTTTTGGCCTTTCCAGAACTAATACAAGAGCTCAAGCCAAAACTTGAAGAAAAACTAGAAGTCTTGGCATTCATATATAAGTTACCTTTTGGCACACTAGTGAAAGCTTACCTAAAAGGTGAATTACAAATGAAGAAATTAGATTGGGATGTCATACATCACTGGTATGAAATTGAAAAGGGAATGTTCAAATTCAAAAATGGATATTGCAAAGTAAATGCTGATGATATCCAACGCATATTTGGGATCCCAAACCGAGGCAAAGAAGCCCCTCAGTCAACAAGAGACTCAAGAATCCCAAAATTGAAAGAAAACAGATTTGTTGACAAATACTTCTTGGAAATGACAAGAATTGGTAGAAGAGAAATTGCACAAGCAATTCAAGTTGCATTTGATATTGGGACAACAAAAGGAGATTAAGATGTAGTCTGCCTTATAATTATATACTTGCTCAACACAAATCTGCTTGGGAGCTCAATGGGGAAACTCCCTTGGAGTTTGGCCAAGAATTGCAACTCCATCGATAACATAAATCAGTACAACTGGACCAAGGAAACAGCAAGATACTTGGTTCTACAAAGGAGTTTCCCCAATGTTTCCTTGGCCCAGTTGTACTGATTTATGCTATCGATGGAGTTGTAATTCTTGGCCAAACTCAAAGGAAATTTCTCCGCTATGCTCCCAAGCAGATTTGTATTAAGCAAATATAGAATTATAAGGTAGCCTGCATCTTAATCTCCTTCTGTTGTCCCAGTATCAAATGCAACTTGAATTGCTTGTGCAATTTCACTTCTACCAATTCTTGTCATTTCCGAGAAGTATTTGTCAACAAATGTGTTTTCTTTCGACTTTGGGATTCTTGAGTCTTTTGTTGACTAAGCGGCTTCTTTGCCTCGGTTTGGGATCCCAAATATGCGTTGGATATTATCAGCATTTACTTTGCAATATCTATTTTTGAATTTGAAGATTCCATTTTCAATGTCATACCAGTTTACTATATGTATGATATCCCAATTTGATTTCTACATTTGTAATTCACTAGTCTGCCAAAAGGTGACTTATATATGAATGCCAAGACTTCTGGTTTTTGTTCAAGTTTTGGCTTGAGCTCTTGTATTAGTTCTGCAAAAGCCAAGATATTTAGTCTTATTTGAGCATAGTTCTCATCTGTTACTCGACCCTTTACGGCAGGAAATTTTGGAGCTGATTTCTTTTTTATTGCAAAATGTTTTACTTTTGTCGTCATCTTCATAAAAAAAATGAAACGATCATGCATACAATAAATTATCAAATAATAAGAAATATAAATGACAAATAAGATGCAAAGGGCAAATGCATAACACATAAGCTAGATGCAGCATCACTAAGCACACAAGCTAGATGTAACATCACTAAGCACGCAAGCTAAATGCAACATCACTAAGCACACAAGTAGATGCAACATCACTTAGCAAACAAATAGATGCAGTATCACTTAGCACAAAAGTATATGCATCATCATTTAGCAAACAAGGTAGATGCATAATTGGTTGTTAACACACAATGTAGATGCATAATTATGCAGAACCAATTTACGAAAAGTAGAACCAGAATTAATTTACAAAGTGCAACATCAATTCAAAGTGCAACATCAAAGCTAGACGGTTAATGTTTTTAATCACAAAATTTAGACGCATATTCATTTTCTTTTTCAGATGTTTAAAAATCAATTTACAAATAGAAAGTAGAACCAGAATTAATTTACAAAGTGCAACATCAGTATAAAGTGCATCATCAGTTCAAAGTGCAACATCAGTTCATAGTGCAGCATCAATTCAAAGTGCGTCTTGCTGAGTAGGAGAGTGGAGAAGAGAGATAAATGATGATTTGGAGATTTCTTTGTTAATTTTCCTCACGTATTTTTGTGAAAAGAAAAAGAAAAAGAATTTAGAGATTTGTCTGTGGTTTGTCGGCTAATGGATCATGAGTGTTTGGACAGTGAGAGAAAACATAGAGGATGGCGACTGGGTTCGTTGTTGGTTCGCCGTTGGCCACTGGGGTGGGAGGACCAAAAATTCAAGGGTTTTATTCTGGGCGTCTTAGATAATTTTTAGATCATTTTGAGTTTTGGGTGCACAAGAGGATGACATTTTGACGTGAAAAGTAAAACATTACTGGAAAAATACGTCAGGCGAGGTGGATCCTCCGAATGGACATGATTATTTGAAACAAGAAATTGCTTAAAAAAACATGTACAAAAATAAAATGCAGAGACAAGTAATTATAAGAGTCAATACCTTTCTTTTGCAGTGTATTTTGGCTATGAAAGAGTGAGAGGGTTTGAAGGTTTTGAGATTTTCCTCTCCCTCCTCGGTGAAGGAATTTCTTATGCTCTCTCTCATTCTCTCTCTAGCTTTGTCTCGTTATCACGCACAAGCAGAGATATATGGGTTGGTTGCAATTTTTATAGCCAAGAGTTTATGGTCTCTCTCTTCAATGCAAGGAGCTCTCGCTAATATACGCACGGTTTTAGCATAGGGTTTTATCGCTCAACCACCAAAGACACCATTTATTCTTTACAGAGTGGCCCTCATCCGTCCAATTACTCGCACACAAGGTGACATACATGGGAATGGATGCATATGCTAAAGAATATCCCCATTTAACACAATCAGCAAATTCAAAATGCCAATTACAATGGATATTGGCACTTGTCGCCATGAATGGTTGAAAATTTATCCACAAAGATTATAAATGGATAGTGACACATGGCATGACGGGATTGATTGAAAATCTTATCAAAAATCTATTCACAAATATTCTAAATGAATAGTGACACGTGATGCGACGAAATTGGTTAAAAATCTAATCGGAAATCTACTCACAAGAATTTTATAGGATCATTGACGCTTGGCGCTACGAGATTGGTTAAAAATCTAATCGAAAATTGAACAAAAAAAATTACAAGTGATGTTACAAAATTGGTTAAACATTTTATCCGAAATTAAACAGAATATTATCTTTTAATTATTATTATATTTAAATAATTTCTTAATATCAATTAATTCGGTGAAAATGCACTTATGTATTTACTAAGAAATTTATTTCTGTTACTCAATTACTTGGATAACTATTGCCCTAAGCGGTGGAATTGTTTTTAACAGTGCTCAAAATTTGCTTATTCTTGCTTCTTGTTCATGCTACTATATAAAATTTGCTTATAAGCATGCATGCATGCACAGACCCAAATCAGGGGGCACGTTTTCACTATATGTATGTAAGCTGTCACGATAACTTTGTATCTTTCAAAGTTTTGTATCTTTTCTCAAAAAATTCATTCAGATATTCACCGTCCACTTTCAATTAGAAACACAAGCACTCCTAATCAGTTAACTTTTAATTAAATGAACAAAAGCCATAAAATAGAACAAAACAAAATAAATAAATAAAAGAGAAGGAAACATGTATAATTATCTAAATTTAAGGAATTTTACTTGTTAATTACAAAAACTTCATATTAATCCTTAAAACACTTCACTTTTTATTTAACAAAAAACATCACTTTAAGACTAAAAGCTGGTGTAAGATTCAAAACTATTTTTTAGTCTCTTGACCCAATGTCTATATTAGCATATGACGATTTGAGTGGACACGTATGTGAGCCAGCTGAAACAATCTTTCCAAATATATTCATTGCACTAACAAGAAGAAAAAAAGTCTCCTATGGTAGCGATTATATTAGAATATTAAAAATTGGTACAAACCTCAACTAGGACATTTTGGATAAATTCAAGAGGTTCATAATTCAAAGAAACTTCAACAAAATATAGAACACCAACTTTACCAAATGAATTGTCACCGTATCTGTGTATTTGAGGCTAACAAATGCCCGAGAATAGGATAAAAATAACATAAAATAAAGAGCAACTAGATGGAGCGTCCAACTTTAATGTTGAATAGCGTTGAATGGTACAAGTATTTTAATTGTTAGATTTGATTTCTATAATTATAAAATGTTCTATTTTAAATCTCAACTATTTAGTTGCCGTATAATTCAACCAATAAACAAATTACTAGATCAAAGCCAACGTGATGCGACATCAGCTCCAATACAACTTAAAAATTCTACACTGAAATTAATGTTATAAAAATTTATACATTACAAATAAAATTTATCATCGTTGTGTGGTTATTATGTCATCATTGTTTCGGTCCAGATATGATCAATATGTCGTTGTTATTAAAAACTAATCATTTTTACAACCAATGTGTAAAAGATGGTATGGATGAATCTTTACTTCATACATATGTGTAAATGATGCTAGCAGCACTTAAAAGCCGAGTACTCTACCGTGAAGTTAGCAACCCAAATAAAATAATTAAAACGTGGAGATACAATTAGAGCGATCATTTCAGCAAATTGCCTCTTTTTCCTGCAGCTTGTGCAGCTGCACATGGTTTCATTTTGCGGTTACCTTTAAAACCCAGAATCAGGTGGGTTACGGCTTTGGTTCATCGCTCGAGCTGCGATCCAGCAAAATTTTCTCGTCAAAGAGTCAAATTAAAACTTGAAAAAACATACAAAGTACATTTGCCTTTTCGACTTCATAGTCACCATGATGTCGATTTCTTCCTCCATTGTATTTTTTCTTCAGAATAAAAGAAAAAAAGGTGTGTGAGAACGATTAACTTGTTCAACACCGTGTTTTACAATAGTTGTATATATGGGAATAAATATAATTTTATTTTATAGAAAATTGAAGAGTTAGGTGTTTTCCAA
This sequence comes from Malus sylvestris, assembly GCF_916048215.2. Taxonomy (NCBI): domain Eukaryota; kingdom Viridiplantae; phylum Streptophyta; class Magnoliopsida; order Rosales; family Rosaceae; genus Malus; species Malus sylvestris. Next base: position 6,228,006 of record NC_062266.1, read on the forward strand.
AATAAAATAATAATTACAGGGATTCGATCCCGCCAGGTCCAAATGATGAGGCTAAGTGCAGTTCCACCCCAACCTAATAGGCTAGCACCCAGCTTGAAAAATGGACCAACCTCCCCTTTTTTTGCTCCACCTCAGCCTAATAAGCTAGCACCCAATCCAAGCCAGGCCATAGGCTGGCCCAAAATCGACAGACCCATGGGACGGCCCATCTAACGTCATGCTGACGCCAGCGTGACGTCGGAGGGCATTTTAAATTTTTTTTGTGCCAGGCACGTGGGAAGCACGAGCGACTGGGCGCGTGTCACCGACAAGAAATCAGAGGCGGGGCCCGCATGCGTAGGGCCCGATATGATGGGGAGGCCACGTGGCCCATCCTGGGCCGTTGGATTTCCAACGGCTAGTTTTTTTTGGACCGTTGGATTTCTAACTGTCAACAAAATTTGAATTTGACATCCAATGGTTAGTAATGTGGCTTGATCTGGACCGTTCGATCCAGAGATCAACGGTCCACGTTCCCCTCCCCCCCAAAAAAAGGCACAACAGTCAGAATTATGACCATTGGCCACGTGTCAACGTATAGGCTGTTGGATTTGAATCTTTTTCAAATCCAACGGTCCAGATTAATTAACTAAATTAAATTTTATAACAAATTTATTAAAATTTATTAAAATTTGTTAAAAAATACAGAAAATAAATTTAAAAAAATAAATTTCTATAAATACCTAATCATCATCTTCCACCTTACACCACATTTCAATATTTTCAACACTTTCTACCAAAGCTTTCATATAATTTTTTAGAGAAAAAAATGACTGCATGGAAGCTCATCGAAGATGTTACGTTGTGTGAATGCTGGGTTCACACCACTCATGACCCGATTACCGGTAATGAGATGGATAAGCCAGAAATGTGGAGTAAAATTACAAAAGCATTTTGCGATGTACATGGAAAAGACGCCAAAAGTAGTCAAGGTCTTCAAGGTTGTTGGAAAAAACACAATGCATCCTTTACTTGTTGGAAAAACGCTATCTCTCATGCTTCCGGTAATCTGCTTAGTGGGATAAATTTAGGGGATCAAGTGACAATATTTTTATTTATTTATATGTATTCCATCCGCATCAATATTTTAATTTATTTATTTGTGTTACACCCGCATTTTATAATACTCTCTTATCCCACATTTAAAGACACTACAAGCACAAGCATTCTACAATGCGAAGAACCACAACAAATCATTCAGCAAAAATGAGAATGTTGGCAAATTGTCAAAGATTGCCCCAAATACAGAATTGTGGCAACCGGTCCAAAAGTTGTCATGCACGACATGGGTCTACATAGTTCGCCAAAAGCAGACACGGCTGAACAAGAAGGCGACACATTTAAAGAGACAGAAGGGACACCTGAAGAAGTGTCGGAGACCCAACCGACTCATCAGTCCCTCAGGCCTCAAGGTTAAAAGGCATCAAAGAAAAAAGGTAGTTCTTCCAAAAATGACTGCACTAAATATATGGACGAACTTGCTCGCTAAGGTGAATTGAACATGGAGTAGGAAGTGGCTAGAGATGAGGAAAAAGATGCTACTATGGCAGCAATATTAGCAGCTACTAAAAGATGTGATGCGGTAGCTGAAAGACAAAGAGAAATACTTAATCGAGAAAACAAGATGATTAGAGAATCACTTAATCGAGAAAACGAGATGCTTAGAGAAGAAAGAATGGCTCAAGCAGATTGTGACACTATGAACAAGCCTCTAGTAGGACTGTCTCCGAATTCAAAATATTTTTGGACATCAGAAAAAAAGAGACGTGGTGTGAAGGAGGTGTGCAAGAGATGCGGAAACAAGTCGAGGGGGTTCTAGCTACACAGATCCTAGCACCACATATCCTAGCTCTACAGACTTTGTATAATTTCGTATTTATTTAATTTCGTCTTAATTTTTAGTACTTTATGTAATTTCGTCTTTATTTTTAGTACTTTATGAAATTTCTTATTTATTTTTATTAATAGATGTAATTTCTTATTTATTTTTAGTACTTTATGCAATTTCTTATTTATTGGTAGTACTTTATGTAATTTTTTATTTATTATTAGTAATTTGTGTAATTTATTATTTATTATTAGTACTTTATGTAATTTCTTATTTATTTGTAAAACTTTATGTAATTTCAAATTTATTTTTTGTACTTTATTTAAACACATCAAATAAGATTACATAAACTCACCAAATAATACGTTCGGATAATGACACGTGGCATGACGAGATTGGTTAAAAATCCTATCCGAAATTAAAACTATTTTATTATTTATTATTTTATAAAAAATTAATAATATTTTAAATGGGCTAGGTGCCAGCACATTTTGTAGGGGTGGAGATTGTTTGTGCCATCACATTTTTTAGACTTTGTGCCAGCGCATTTTTTAGGGGTGGAGATGCATTTGGCCTATTACTGTTCATTAGAATCTATCACTGTTCATTGAGTGGATTAAATGGGCTGGGTGCTAGCGCATGTTTTTAGAGATGGACTTGCTCTAAATAGATCTAGACCGGATTAAATGATGGGTCTGATCCAAATAGACCTAGAACAACCGCAATGATGAGCCTAAATAGAACTAGACCATTAAATGATGGGCCTGATCCAAATAGATCTAGAACAACCGCAATCAGATCCAAAATAGAAACAGAAATAAAATTCTATCGGGAAATTTTATTTAAACTCATATGACCTATTTCTACATCAAACTTACTTTCTACATCCATATCAATTTTAATTAAACCATCAATATCTCTCTAAACCCAAATTTACAACCTAAACTATCCTCACAAACCCAATTCAATATGTAAGTTTATCTTTACACCCATTGATAAAATAAAAACACAAACTCATTTTTCTACAACTCATTCAAACGTAAAGAGAACAATATATCTTACATATTTGTCTTGTGTTTAATCCTTCTTTTTGTTGCATATTTCGCATTGCTCGTTTTCTTCACCTAACCAACCCAAGCGATGAGGTATTCAAAATATTTTTTAGTTTGCAAAAATTTAGCATTTTCCAATCGTACAAAGTGTAGTGATTTAGAGGTTGAATTAGTGGAGAATTGTGAGAAAATTGGATTGGGTTATCGTGTGGGTTTCTTTCGCACCTGATGCTCTTAGTAAGTTATTGTTTTAGCCCCCAACAATATTTATGTCGATGACTGGAAAAACTGAAATATTGGTCGATATTTCAGTGATACTGTCGATTTTATAAAACACTAGTAAAAAATGGGTGGACAAGTAGGTTCTTTAATATCTAGGATGGTAAAAGTACTTCCCCAAGAAAAATATTGGGACAGTTTGACATGTGTGTATAATTTTTATCTTTATTGTTTTTCATTTTAATGAGTTGGTAATTCTCATATTATGATTATCAGGTAATAGTTCTTACATATAAGAAGTCATGAAGTGTTGCGGGTTTAGACCTTGAAAACTAACACGTTAGGCCACTTTGATAACCATTTCAATTTTTATTTTTATTTCACTTTCTGTGCTTATATACGACGAAAGTATGATGAAGAGGGTGGTAGGAGATGAGAACAAATGAAGAAGAATGAACTTGGTATTCACTATCTATTGAGCCCCATAATTTCAAGGTTTTGGCCAACAACAGTAAAAACAAATACAAAGCGCTCAAGCATGATAGAGATTAGTTTTTTATTTTTATTTTTTTATTTTTTTTTTTAAGATACTAATTAAAAAACGATGTGCATATGTCGTTTCCCTCGATGATAATAAGCCTTATAATTCTGTAGGCTTGAGTTGAGTTTACTATCTTGTAATAATGGCGACATTTTCTTAAGTAGGTAGAAAATTGCTGAGTTCAATCTAAATATTTGGATTTGTCTAATAATTTGATCCATTTTTTGTCTCGAGACAATAGATTACGGTAAAAGGCAACTTTGCATGCATGGTGTATCAGCATAATCACTTAAATAGTTTTAGTAACTTTGTCTTTTCTTACACAAGGAGACGGACGCCTTTGGCATCTCCATTCATTTTAATTAGTCAAATTGCCACTGACTAGGATCATCTAATTTAATAATACAACCACGGATTATGAAAGCCTTAAAATATAACGGGACTGGTGATTATTGGTGCAACGTCAAGGGTTGAGGTGGTGCATGCATGTTTATTGATTGTTGCAAAAAATACAATTCACATGCATAAAATAATCCATTAATGTTAACGGCCAATGGATTGTAACGGTAAGAGAAATCACCATTGATAAACCAAATTATGTATTATGCATGTTGATAGGATTTTTACCATATGCAAAAGTAGGGATAAAAACATTTAAAAATACTTGCAAGAGTACAAGGTTATCGTAGTATAGCTACTCAAGCAAGGTCATTCTCCACAAAGATTGAATGAATAATTTGTATTTAAACCAATTCTTAATTAACTACTTAAAACAAAGGTTGGAAAAAGTTGATTTTGTGATTTAAAGTAATAAAAATGAATTTAAATAAAAACAATTAAAGAAATCAGCAAAGTAAAGAAAACAAAAGAAAACGGTTTTGGAAAACCAATTTAAGCATTAGGGTTCCACCGTCACATGCACTTTTACTACTTATGAATTTCCACATACATACTTTGAAGGTTAGGCTTTCGGTTTTCCTAATGCATATTTTCCTTGTGATGTTCAAGTGGAAACGTATATCTAATATGCAACCCATCTATGATGTTCAGATCAAATATAAACATGCAAAACTCATTAAGTTTTGTGAAAACCCTTTGAAAAACCATGCAACCCTTAAGAGCGTGATATTCGTCTTAAGTGAACTTACAATTACAAATCACAAGAAGCCCTCCTCAATTTCAGGGTGATGTTCCAACAGAAATTGCATCAAATTACTTATCTCAATACCTTAGTGGTCGCAGATCATTAAGACATTTAGATAGTTTAATCATAGTGATTAATAATTCAAAGCAAGCATGCATTCATAAGAAAATTAATAAAATCACATATTCATGCTAAGGCTCATGGCCTCACCTTATCAAAATGACTAGTTACGAACAATCATAATAAAAACCTTTATCATTAACTAAAAAAATGATTGAAAGCACCTTGTAGGTAAAAAGTCCGAAATTCTCCAAAATAGTGTGTAGACAACCTTAACGACTAAATAGCCTTATTTATGTACTACAAATTAAAACCCTTGCTAGAAAAGGTATTCCAAAAACTAGGAAATATAATAACAAAATGATAACTTAAAAACACACTCCAAATTTGACTAGGAAATCTACCCAGCAAAGAAATAGCCACATTTTTTTTTACCTTTAAGGCTCCAAAACAAGTCCAAAATGACTTAAATTAAGGATTAGAACCTCCTCTTCAAGTCCCAAGAAGAGCCCAAGTCCAAAATCCATCATCTTCCAACCGGAAAGTCATAAATAAGCTCTATAGTCCAATCTACCAGCATTGCACGCTGAGTATAAATTAATTCCCCACGATCAAATGTTTTGGGATAAAATTATGAAATTTTGATATAACCTTCTTGATAGACTAACGAACTTGTTCCAATTGGAATCACTGAAAAATTCCACTGTTTCAATACTTTATGCTCATAAATGATTCGCATGTCCTACATTAACAATACATAACAAAACATCAAAATCTCACCAAAATATACCAAGAATAGAGGAAAATCTATAGTATAAAATCGACTCATCACATGTCATGAGCTAAGTATCAACTTGTCATTTGGTATTTGGCTGTCTCCAATCAGAGGTGGGAAACACAAAAATCCTAAAATTTGTGCCAAAACTTCCTTTAGCCATGTATTTTGGGGGTGGGAATTTTGTGATTTAGGGTATGAGGTGAGAATTTGGGGTTGCTTCCCACCCCAAATGGATAAGAGAAACAAGTGGGCCGATGACCCAATCGCAAGAGGCAGACGATGTGAAGACAACCCATGCGAGCTCCGTGCAAGAAAGGCATCAGAGCAGCGCGCTCTAGGTTTTTATCCAATGAGGTATGCCAAGCTACATCAGTTTCCAACAGTTTTAATCCAATGGCTCAAATTCAATAACAGTAAAAAAAAATTCTTATGGTTCAAATTTAAATCAAACGGTCATAACAATATTATTAATTAATCCATATCATATCCAACTCCAATACACTATACATACACATCCATTTGTTTACTAATCAATAAAAAAAAATCAATTTTCTCAATAATTATTTTTTGCTCGGAATTTGAATTTGTTTACATAAAAATGTTCGCAAAAATAAAACAAGATAGATTATATAGAATTTAATTCCAAAATTATTAGCAAAAATAAAAAAAATAAAAAAATCAACGAAATACAAAAGTTGGAAGTGGGAATTATAGGCCTCTTACCATTGGAGGAAAAAAAATTGTCTAACCTCATGCATAGGTGAATTAGATAGTTGAAAATGCGACGCTAAATTTGAGTTTTTAGCCCCTGCAGATAACCTTATGGTCTAGTGGTTAGGTGTGGGTTCGATTCTAATCCATTCGATTTTTTTGTCGAAACTGAAAACCATAACGAAATTTATGTACGGGTTTGGTTTTTTCGATTTTTTGGTCGGTTTGATTTAATTTTGATTCAATTTTTCTAGTTCGGTTTACAATTTTTTTAACTTAAAAATTGAAAATCTAAAGTTATTAAAGACAGGAAATTAAATTTATAGTAAAAACATAGGAAATAAGAGTACGGGATAAAAACAATAAAAGAAAATAAAGTTGGCTCATCTAGATGATCAACCCCAGATCGTCTAAATAACATTATTGCTAATCTACTATGAAGCTAAGCTTATCCCCCTCCCTCTTAACATAGATAACATCGTTTGTTAAAAAAAATGAAGGTTTTTTTAGCCAAAATGATCATTGAGATTGGCATAACTCCTCACTTTGATCATGAGATTTGAAATCAATAGAAATGGTCTCTTAGTTTGTTCACCATCAATCATTTTGGTTCTTCCATGAAAAATTATGTTAAATAAAGACCAAAATGACAAAAATATTCTCAATTAAATAAACAATGGATCAAAATGATTTGACAAAACTGAGGATATTTTTGTTATTTTATCCTTATTTAATAGAGATTTTTCACGGAATGATTAAAATGAGTTACCATATATTGGGCTCCTTTACAGATAAACTACCATTTGACATGTGTGCAAAATTTTATTATTATTGTTTTTCATGTAATTCTCATACTATGGTTCTTAGATAATAGCTCCTTACTTATAAAAAGTCAAGAAGTGTCGCAGGCTGACCTTGAAACTAACATGTTAGGCCCTTTTGATAACCATTTTATTTTTTCTTTTTGGTAACTTTGTCTTTTATTACACAAGCACGCCTTTGGCAGCTCCATTCATTTTAATTAGTCAAATTGCCATTGACTAGATCAATTCATTATATATTAAGTAAGATTCAACTAAATCTTCCAGATAATTGGGATTAAGAATATCAAGTAATAAGTAATGCTTTCAGGGTGGTATAATAAGATAATAAACAAGTTTAGATTTAATAATGATTGTTTAATGTCAACAACTATGCATTATCAAAGCCAAAAAATACAATTGTATTGGTGATTAATGCTGCAACGTGAATGGTTGAGGTGGTACATGCATGTTTGTTGATTGTTGCAAAAAAAAAAAAACAATTTTCATGCATAAAATAACCTACTAAGGATGTGATATACACACAGTCCGTTTTACTTCTTGCATATTCTTTTTATTTTCTGATTGCCAGATCAAATGAATTGTAGTAGCTCAAAGGACATAAATTACAAAATGTGTGTGAGAAGTAAAAATAGGTGGGTGGACAACATTGCCCAACCCATTAATGTCAACGTCCAATGTATTGAAATCACATTGCTAAACCAAATTATGTATTATGCATGTGATGCGCTAATTGTCAACTTATCATTTAGTATTATGGTCCAATATTATTCATTTTTATTTGTAATTGTAAACGAGAGGTCTTAAGTTCGATTTTCATCGAATAAGAGCTTGTTACGTGGTTTAGCTAAAATTTGTCACTTCCTTAATGTAAATATATCATTGTGTAGAAAAAAAAAATACAACAAATTTTATTGGACCAAAAACAAGATGATTTCTGTCAAACACAAAGAGATAAGCTAGTACAATGTTGTGGAAAGCTCGTTAGGATGCTTTGTAAAGAACGATTGCCACATCCATTATCCATACAAGCTTTTAGTGTTTGTGGCGTCAAATTAGTTGACATGTCTAAACCTAAAACCACTCGCTACTTTCCTAGAGAAGTTGTCAACTTCAGTTGGAATTTTTTTTCTTCTAAAAGAATCAACTATTAGTATTGTCACAGTAATCCATTTTTTCGAGGGTCAAGAAGATTCACAAATGCATCTTAGTCTTCCCTGACTATCATTGTGCGATTTACCAACGCTAGAAATTGAACACAAGATGTGTCATGTGAGATATGGACTTGAAATTCATCCCCAACCACTAACTGTAGTGGTTGAAGTTGTTCAGTTGATTCAACTACTATGTACTTTCTCTAAAATCGTTAATTCCGCATAATGTAATTGAATTGCAGAATGCCATATATTACTTTTATTTAGTATATAAAATTCATTTGCAAGTGGTTAAATGTCTTAATAATTAGTACATTGTGTCTTGTTTTCAGACCTCCTCCTTCCATCCTTCCTCATGAATCACTCTTCCCATATGGATGCTTTCGTATTATTCGCCACCAAAAAGGAAATTTTAAATGAATAACTCCGATTTCTACTCTTTTGAGAAAGATTTAAACCAGAAATGTGATCATCCTTTATGATTAATCCAAGATTTTTTTTTTGTTATCAGTTTAGGTCTGTTGCCTGTTTGCTATGAGATAGGGTTACTCATTGGTTGAGGTTGGATTTCTCTAAATTAATGTTGGGATGCAATTTTTATCATCCAGTTAATATGAACTTTTTTTAAGAGAAGTACGATATTTATTGATGACATAACATAATTCGTACAAAGAAGATAGGTTGCTTTTTTTGAGCTTCGATAAAATCTTGTCAGAACTTTCAACCCAAACGAAGGAAAAAAGAGAATTCCACACCACAATTACAAAGATTAACAAGAGGTTTGAATTTATCTTCTTATTTGTTTCCAAGGTTTTGTCTGATTTCATTGTATTGCAATACATGTCAATTTTATTTTGGATAAAACAATGGCTATGTTCTAAGAACGCTGAACCTACTGAATAGGTTCACTAAATCCTTTAATTAAACCTCTGTTGAAGGTTCACTAATCTCATAAACTTCACAATAGAGGAGTGGACTAATCCCACAATTTTTTTTTCCTTTTTTAAAAAGAGGGTCAACTAGTGGCTTCGCCACGGTAGTTCATCATTTCAGGAGCTAGAAAGACTCGCAGAGACATTTCAGTCTCTTCTAGCCAACATCATGCGATTCATCAGCTCCAAAAATCTAACATCGTGCAATTCGTCCTCAACCCCTGACCATCATCTCACAAGAGACTAACCATAATAAACTAGTTCAATTTCATCTTTAGTGATATTCAAGTCTACGATCTCTCACTTACAAGTCTATAAGACAGTAACACTAAGTGATTTTTTTATTTTCATTTAAAAGCCAAAAAAGAAAAGCCAAGAAATAGGAAATAAAGAAATATAAAGCCAAGAAATAGGAAAGAAAGAGGAATATAAAAGTAATTTTCTTTTCTTTTTTTTTATTTTAGAAAATTTTAACGAAAAATTTTCGGTACTGTTCATTTTAACGAAAAATTATATTTTTATACTAAAAAGTCAATTTTGATACTAATCATTTTTTATTTTTTTATCGTTATCGTTAAAATCTAAAATTTTTAAATCATCTTCATTGAGTTTTCTTTCGGTGGAATATTATCGTAACCGAAAAGCAACATAAGAATAATAAACGTGCTATCGCTTTTACGTACGTCGCCTAGTGAAAATAAAAACAAAAATCCGAGTCAACCTTTTCCTCATCACCTTTTTTGCTTTTATTTATTTTTTACTATAAAAATACCATTTGGGTTTCGCCAGTTGCACACCAGCACAGCATCCAATCCATAACAAAATTTCTCATTTCTTCCTCAGCTTTCTTGAAATCCCAAACACCCTAACATGGCGTCTCAGGTATGTACCTCTGCTCCTCTTCTCCTTTGCTTTCAATTCAATTTTATATCTGGGATTTTATTGAAATTTAATAGATTGGATTGGATTGGATTGGGGTTTTTGGTGCTGGATGTAAAGTTAAGGACTTGTAAGTCAAATTTGGGTACGATTGTAAATAAATTTGTTGAACCAATGTTGGGTTTGATTTGAAATTTTAATCTGTCACTTTATTTTGTTTTACAATAATATTCTCAGTTTATGTACAAGATTATGCTTTTACTTGCTTTTTTTTTTTTTTTTTTTTTTTTTTGGAAATTGAGTTGCTTAAGCTTGTTATCCAGCTTAAAATATATTTTTTTTCAAGTTATTCAGTTTTGCTTTTTGCTGCTGAGCTAGGAATTTATTCTGATCAAAAGCAATTGAAGAAAAGATATATATTTGATTGAAAAGTTGAAAAGTCTCTTGCTTTTATAGGAATGAATTGCATAAAAATTGAGAGAATCAAAAGAAACTGATTATGTCTTGAGGTGAAGAGAATATCTTGAAAATTGATGGGGAGTTTGAAATCATCGTTAGAATGGCGATATGTTAGCATAGGTTTGGTTCTGTGAATTTCGGTATATGTTGGTTCTTTGTTTCATTTCAGTATTTAATTCAATGTTTGATTGTTTTTCGGTGCAGACTACGGTCCTCAAGGTTGGTATGTCGTGTCAAGGCTGTGTTGGGGCCGTCAAACGGGTTCTTGGCAAGCTTGAAGGTTTGTTTATAGCTCGTGCTTGTCCGCTTCAATTGTGTTGATCTTCCTACTCTTCAGTGCCGTGCTTACGGTCTTTTTAATCTAGCATAAGAAAATCATTTGAATCTTCTTTAATACCTATTCTATTTCAATTGAGGCTATCAGTTACAACAATAGGCAAACTACGTAATCATGTGAATATGTCCACGAATGTGGATTTAAGTGTTGCGATGCTTCGATCTTGTGAAAGTCCGATGTATTTTTGTCGTATACGTTGACACTGAAGCTCTGTGCACTGATTATCACTTCGGTGGCCTTCAAAAGAAAAAGGAAGAATAGGTCATGGTTCTCTTATATCTTAGAGATGGGTGTATACTTCACTTTGGGTTTAGAGGCCATTAAATCGTCCCTGTTCCCCTAGGTGGTCTACTGCATTGCATATTATCCTGATTCCCACATGTTAATCCATTTAAAAAACAAATAGAGAGGTTGTTTTGGAGTAAGTATGTTTGTACAGGAATTGTGCTGTTAATCATTGTTCTAACTTTTAACAAAATATAGAGTCCATAATTGTGTGGATTTCGTTTATCTTGATAATGATGGAAGATGTTCTTTCTTCTCATCCTCAGGTGTAGAATCATATGACATTGATTTCGATGCTCAGAAAGTGACAGTGAAAAGCAATTTACCACCCGAGACAGTGCTGCAAACTGTTTCCAAAACTGGCAAGAAGACTGCTTATTGGGAAGCAGAAGCACCAGCAGAACCGGAAGCTAAGCCTGCAGAAGCTGTGGCAGCTGCTTAGCTTAGTGTTTTGCCTATTTAATGTGGATGTGGATGTAGTTCGTTTAATATGTGTTTCATCGGTGAACACCGACATGATAGACTATGAAGTCCTTTGTTAAACTTGTACTTGTTCGTAAGCACAATCACAATGATCCCCTTTGAACTTGTTGTATGTATGATTTCCTGTATAAATAAATGGGAGACGGTGTGTTGTTTGAAGCCTTCTTTTAATTTCTTTTACAGCTTCGGTGTTTAATGTTCTCTGAGATAGTTTTCCCTAATTTGTAACATTCTGAGATTACTTACCCCTCCGTCGCTAGTGTTTTACCTAAAGAAAAAACTTGGTTGTTCAATCCTGTTAAGTACTGTTTACCTAGACTGCGGTGACTTGCAGTCACGTCCCTTACGAAAGAGAGGCTTACAATACCAGCTTCTTGTTGCTCAAGCACTTAACAGCATTTACACATGCACTTGAGGTTCTGCGTTCAATTCCTTCTCCAATATCACTTGCATAAAAAAGGGACGGGATTACAATCCCGGTCACATTACCCTGCACGATGTAAAGGCTGTGATCCGGATGGAGGTTCAGAGCTCGATGCCATGATGGGAACCCTAGGCGAGAGGTTTGCAAATTCCAGCGTTTGTGACTAACTTCAGAGGGTTTCTGCAACAGATCCAGTTATCTGGCCTACTCCTGTTGACCATTCTGAACATAATTGGTCCCGAAATTGGCATGAACTTGCTTCCTTCTTGGGCTTGATCCTCTGCAATATTTCATTCGTCGGCACAATTATTTGGAGGTTGCGGAGATTCCTAGTTACAGTTCTTTGGTAAGTGACCGTTCTTTTTGTTTGTGTAAATGTACAGGATTCAGACTGTTGATTTAGTTCTTCGACTCTGGAAGCATGAAGTTCAGGCTGTTCATCTTTTGTTTGTCCAATTGTTCTTCCTGCTTGGTTCATTTTGCTCAAATCGTAGCTCTTGTTGCCTTCCATTGGAGAAAGTACCTGAATAAGATGGGGAAAGCTTAGAGGAAACCAGACTAGAAGCATGCACAAATGTGCATACATTATACAGTTTATTGATCGCTGATGGACTTAAAAAAAAATATGAACAGCATGCATTCTACCTGGACTTCATCAAGGGTGACTCCATTTTCCTCAAGGAAGGCGAGGAAGTTGCCAAGGTTTTCGTTGCTTGGACGATAATGTCCGCTGTATGCTGACACGGACTGGAAGTCAAAAGGACATATAGCATTCAGATGTAAAAAGGGTAAGGATTTCCAATTACGACAAGGGGAATTAGGAGCTAGAAGCATAATAAATTAAATATCTAAGAGGACGAGTTATCCCGAGAGATGGATACAGACTGATATTAAGAGTTTAGAGTACCAGATTTTCTGATTGATGCATTACTATATGTACCTTGAGCTTTCCATTTTCTACTGCAAGTCTTCCAGCAGCCAAGGTAGCCCCTCCCGCAAGGAAGCTGGAATGATGAAATGATCCCTTCTTCTTCTTGAAGGACGAACAAGAAGAGCATCAGTCTTCTGCAAATAGAAGTAGCGAACACTAAAGCTAAACACAGTTGACGTCCATATCAGATCTTACCACACCAGCATAAAGTTTCCTCGAGGTGCTCATGACGAAAATCCATTTAGAATCTTGCATTCCTAGATTTGTATCAAGAAGATGTCCTGTTCCTCCGTGCACCAATGTCCCTTCATGAATGATATATTCGAATTGTTCCCTCTCTTGCTTGTTTGCATAAAAGATCACCACAAGATGCATAAGAGAATGTTAGCATATTTTATTTGATGCGGAGCTCAAAAACAAGGGTTTATAATCTTAATCCTGTGTTTGTGAATGTACTTTATAGTACTGGTACTACATTTTTTTATCAGATTCTAGAACTAGTCATGCCTATATTTATCGTGGATCGGTGAGTGGCAAGCATAACCATGCTTTTCCGAATGAAATGCTGCTAAAGTTGTTCCAAGTTACAAAATACGCAGCACGGAGGGAAGTATGGTACCGGTCCTAGATATTTGATGCATTCTTGTTGCAGCCTTGATCTTGAGCAATCCTTGAGATCAACTTCCTTGCCATCTCCAATGTCCAACCTACAAAAGGTAGAGACTCTTCTTTCTAAATCATCTAAGCTTAAATGTACCAAGTATCTTAGAAAACATTAATTGAACATGATAAACTGCGGATCTTGAATCGATATAAACTGCGGATCTTGAATCATGTATATACCAGTAGAAAAATGGTTGCCCAGCATCACATCTACACCACTCATCATGGTAGAAGTTCAGATTATGGCCATAACGGTGTCTTGGATCAATCTGCAACAACCATGATGATAATCAGCAGCGAAGATGAATGTCTTTGCACGAGAAATCAACGTTTACTCTAACTATTACAAGCTTACCGCTTCAATCCAATGTTGGAACGCTAACTTTTGTGCGTTGGCATCCTTAGATAATCCTTTCCCCAGCTACAAAGAATTCATCAAACATGAACCGTTAATTTTTCTCCTTTCGAGCTTTAGAAAGATTTAATGTAGGAGTAATAAGTTTATGTGCCATGAGGAAGATAAGGAAACACGCCTTCGATGCAATGAGACTGATCCTACTCCACCGTGACGCTGCAGTTTCGGATTTATGATAATCGAAGAAGGAAACTGTACTCCGATTCAGCTTTGCATAATCTATGGCTTGCCACCTCCAATTAATCCAAAAACTAACATATTATATAACCTTGAGATTATAAGTAGAAAACGAGATCAAAATGTTCACATGAAAACTAATTACCATAGCTGTTCAGCAATAAGAACCGAATCTGCTAGCCTACGCCTGGTTCTATAACTCCTGTACACTTTTTGCAACTTCACTGCCGCCGTTGATTCCTGGCCGTGACTTGTGTGATGAGGAACCGCCACCACTGTCGCTGATGCACCGTGGTAGCAATCCAGAGAAAGCTCAGCCATTGTTACAAAAATGTTGCAACAGTTAGCAGTTTTTTTGTTTGGTTACCTATGGGATGGATATAAAGTTGGTCACACACACCCCATTAATGGGTGGTACCATTATTGCAGTGGCAACAAACAACACGAACGTTGAAATTTTTGCAAAGAGGTAGACAGTGGTCTCCACCCTTCAACCAAGAGTCATGTCATGGAGTAATCTGATCAGCTGGTGCTTAGTTTCAACGCGTCGCGGCTGCCCATACTCAAGATTAGACTCAATTTTTAAATTTTGGATAATATTGACGTCAGTTATAAAATTTGACAAAACTGTCTATAAGTGCAATTCAATTCAATTGTTTGTTCCAATAGACCACGATATCAATAAAATAATCTTGAAAATAAGAAATGAACCCTCAAATTGCTTTCGATAAAAATCAATTTGCATGCATGCATGATGCATCATGCACAAGTGTCCTCCAAGTGATTTTTTTTAGGGGAAGTGGTTTTCAGATGCCTCTATTCTTCTCCCGCACATCCTTGATATTCCAAACATTTGAATCGAATAAATCAAAAGAAAAGCGATGGACAAAAATGAACAGAGGTGGCTAAAAAAAATTGAGCAGCGGAAATCATTTTTGTTTTTGAACTATATATCGTATTAAATCAACAAAATTGTGACATTGTTCAAATTAAAATCCACAAAATAAAATTCCAGCTACATGTATATTTGAAATTTTATATCACAATTGCTTTGAAACAAACTTGAGTTTCTTATCTGACTAGTAATATTCTACTGAATTGTCCTTGCGTTTCTCGGCCTGGGCAAAGTCCCGGCAAGCAACCGGCCGGGGTATGTTGGGTGGGGTATTGCATCTCAGTAGTGCCCAATTGACCCCATTAAAAAATGGATGGTGTTTGATTGCTGTTGCACCCATTGTGGACCCCAGTCTCCTTGATGGGTCCTTGATCAAAAGTTGGGCGATTAAATCCTTGGCGGGCCCGGGCACGGTGGGCTCCTTAGGAAACTCAAGTGCTCGAGCCATGATATTGGCTAAGGTTAACTCATGGTTGGTTCCTTTGAAGGGTGTCACACCGTAGAACATTTCAAATATGAACACACCTAAAGTCCACCAATCTACTGCATTGCCATGCCCTTCGCCTGATGCAATCTCCGGCGACAAGTACTCATGGGTCCCGACGAATGACATTGACCGGACATTGATAGGCTCCGCCACGATCTCGAGCATCCCGCGGTGGCCGGAATTCTTCTTGCGTTTGCGTTTTGGGTGTGTGTTTGGTGCGGCCGGGACCATACAACTTGGTAGGATGCATGATGATATGCCAAAGTTTGGCTTGTTGGGATCATCGGAACGGTTGGTGACTGGTGGGTCCCGATCAGAAACAACCTGAGCGGTTGATGTTGGATCGGTGGTTGTTAATGAGAGATCAAAGTCGGTCAACATGATATGGCCGTCTGATCTTATGAGTACATTTTCGGGCTTGAGATCACGGTATATTATTCCCATCATGTGGAGGTACTCCAGAGCTGCAACTACTTCTGATGCATAGAATCTTCAACCACAAAAAGGACATAAATTGGAAAATTATGAAAACAGAGAAAATAAAAAATTAATTTCCAAATAAAAATTATTAATTGATTGCATTTTTTTATTTTTGGTGAAGAAATTGATTGCATATTACTTGGTCCGTTTATGGGTGATTTTCCGTACTAACAATCAATTAAAAACCCTTTAAAATGTCACCTAATTGGAGTGGTAACCAAAAGCAGCAACCTAATCAAATTTTGCCCTAATTAAGGCATATAATTACGGAAATTAATATTGATCATGGTCATGATCAAGTGTTGCTGCCATGAGACGTTGCCACGATAACAAATTATCTGTTGTATCGTGTAAGTTTTTTTTTTTTTTTTGGTAAATAAAATATTGAAGAAAAAAGAAAATTACTAATACACAGAAAAGAGCTGCAACCACCAGAAAAAACATAAAAGTAGTTGCCAACAACGCTGCACTAAAGCAGCAACAACAAACACTAACTATTCATAGAGATATTTCATCATTGTAAAAATAGACTAATTAGCAGTGGAATGAGCGATTTTCAAAAAACTCAATTGAAATCTAAATTTCTAATAATGGACTTAATTGAGTTAAGAACTACTAGAGCGAGTTGACGTGATATCTTCAATTTACGATTATAAATATTGTATAAGTTGCTTGCAAACTCGAGACATAAAATAAAGCCTATGAAACCCGCATAGAATAATCAATAGTCTCAAGCAAATACTGGATCCCACTTACTATAATTACCAATTTGCAAATATAATTAAGAAAATTGAAACATATGCACATTTATGCGTCACAAATGCATACATAGTAGGATTAAATTGCATATGTCATAGTGCAAATTGTACTCACCGGACGGAAGCTTCACGGAAACGTTTGTCCGGTTGGCATTGGCGGAGGACATGGAGGTCGCCGCCGGGACAAAACTCAGTCAACAAGCAAGACCATTTATCGGACTCCAACCAGGCGTAGAGCGTGGGCAAAAATGGGTGATCCAACATTTCCAGTATTTCCCTCTCTATCCTTGCCCTATTTCCTTTGTTCCTAACCGCCAACTCCTCCTTGTCCATCACTTTGGCAGCAAACATGCACCCATCACTACCCTCCAACTCCACAAGGTACACGCTCCCTATGTCGCCGCTCCCTAGACGGCGCAGGAGGCCGAGGTTATCGAGGCTGAGCCCCGTGCCATCGGACTTCTTGTATTGGATAGCATCCCAGCATGGATCGCTTGGCGGCGCGTGGGGTTTGGTGGTGGATGTTATGTGGCTTGAAGTGGTCCGTATGGCGGTTCCAGAATTCGAACTTGTGCTATGATTTGTTTCGGTAGTAATGGTCATGTCAATGGCCTCGGTAGAAGCATACTCAACGTGAAGGTTGTCTATGTTGTCGACGAGGTCGTCGACACATTGCTGCATGGTTGTGTTGACGGTGGTGGAACCGTGGAAGTGGTGATGGTGATGGTGATTAGGGTGGACGTGGAGACAAACTCCAAAGGAAGAGTTGGAAGTAAAAATAGGAGGAGCCTTTTGAAGGGAGGTGGAAAGAGTCATGGGCCGGCCAAATTTGGAAATGGGCCATATGGCTGGCTGATGTGTTGTGAGGGCCCACAGTGGGCCCAATTACTGGTTTTTCTTTTCGGCTTTTTGTTTCCATGTCTGGAATTTTGGATTTTATGGCTTGTTATTTATCTAGTGTAGCTGTTTACGCGTGAATATATTAATATTAATATTTAAATTAATATACGTAATAAGAAATTAACAGTTTTCATGGAAATTAAATAATAAATGGGAAGGATATGTGGTAGATTTAGATCCTCTCTGGGATCCTGGGGATCAATGCATAATAACTGTTCATCAAAGATCGTGTGGTCACAATTGAATGCGTTTTATATTTTTAAAAGTAAAGCAAACTCGATTTACGTGAAAAATATATATAAAAAAAAATTGTGACCGCACGAATCCCCAATGAAGGGATCCAGAGAGGATCTAAATCCGTATATGAATGTAAGATTCTCCCTGTTTGGATTTTGTTTCCCTTTTGATTAAGGTGGGGCAACCCTTTTGTTTGATTAGCTAGATCAGATCATAACGTTGTTGTCTTTGACCATAATCATGTCTCCATTAACATGAAAAACAATGCTCATTGTTTCTCTTGATCGATCTGTATTTATGATGTATTCTGTTTATTATTTCGAGGTACTTCTGTTTTTTTATTTTTTTTTTATTTTAAGTTTTGGATTGCTAAGTTGTTTGATAAAGGACATGATTTATGCTTATTTGATAAACTACGGTGTGAGAAAGTTCATTTCAAAAGTTGTTTCACATTACTCTTTTTGTTAGTTCACATTTAGTCAAATGCTGACATCAAATCCTAGTAATATTTTATATTAACTTTATTTGTAAATTTTAATTTTAAGATTAAGCTAAAACCCCTAAATATTTTATTTTTCTTTTTCAGTTTGATCAAAATAGCAAACTTGAAGTTGAAAGGAGGGGACCGAATTGATGACTTGTACTTCAAGAAAACGAAACCCTGGTTTAGGAAGAGATTTGGTATCAAGCCCTAGCGAGTGATTAGCTCCCTAATATAGTGATAATCTACCTCAAATAGTCGATATATGCTTTGGTTTCTAGCACGAAAAACTGCGTGCAGTGTCGAAGAAATTGTAGAAATATACATATAACTGGCAGAGAAAACCAAACTCAGAGAGAGCGAATCGTCTGCATAGCCAGCGGCACCAATGATATCAGCTGTCTTTTGTATAACAAATTGTCGTACCAGAAGTCATACAATGTAGGTCTGCTTCAAATTCTTTCGACCTCGCTTTCTTCTTGGGTTAGCACTAATCATGCAGCAGAAGGCATTCACGAGTTCAGAATCCGGTTATAAAAAGCTTGGCTTTACCAGGCTAAGCGAGCAGGAGCTTTGCGACAGGGTGTCCTGCAATTGACCAGGTCCGGAACAGGTTTGCTTGTTTTCCAATGAACCTACCCCTTTATGCAAGCGACAGTGAGCTGTGACATGCATTTTTAGTGTCATGTCAATGTAAGTATATATAGCTGAAGTTCAGCATGCAACCGAGGTGGTTATGGCCCAGTCAGGTCAAAGCAACAGGTTTATATACTATATATCCCCACGAATGGGTATATACAAATTTTCAACTGAACAGTCAATATATTGGCTCTTGGGTTCATCTATCTGTTAGAAATACCCAGCAACGCAACAATAACTGACCTGCCACAACAAAGTCAGCTAGGAACCTGCATTATGGCAGTACCACGGCCTGCATATGAATAAAAAAAAATGTGTGAGAAAAAACCAATAGTCGAATAAAAATTAAGACATATTATGTGTTCTTAGGATCACTCCCAGGAGCCGCTCAGTACTACAGTCTAGTGGTATTTCTCTTTGCTTGGAAGTGAGAGGTTTTAGGTTTGAATCTCGTGAATGGCGAATTCGATACCAAATTAGGTTGCCCATTGTGTGGCTTAGCAGAAAATATCGATGTACTAAAAAAAAAAAGGATCACTCCCAGTGATAATCTGCCACTCCTGACCGTCAAGAGCATGATACAAAATCTTAAATGGCATGTTTGCCACCAAATCTCCCCATTTGGCTTCAATCAAATCCAATATAGCATGTGACTGATCTGTGGTCGCAATACTGCTCGCTACAGACCACATATTCCCCAAAGAAAAGAATCGGAAATCCATATGAGCTGGTTGCAAATTTCCAATTAGATAGCCTCCTTTCTTGGGCATCCATTCCACCAGCCAAGAAGAAATTTGATCTGGGAAAATGTTTCATATGAGTACTCTTCAGTCTTGTATCGATAGATTTCATTCAATTTTCTCATATGAACCCAATAATACTCTCTGATATGAAATGACAGAGCTGCCAGACGATTGTTGAGTGCTCGAATAAGATCAGCTGATCCATCCTCTGGAGCAAGCATCTCTCGCGCACAAAGTAATGCTGAATAGAAAAGAGCCTGCATGGACCAACAAATAAACTCAAATTATCCCTGTGATCACGCAAGGAGGAGAGGGGACTAAGTGGGAAAAGAATGACATGCTACAAATGTTTGCAAGACCTGACACCGCAACAGCTTCTTTACCTGGTTGTTCTCTCTGGGGTATGTGGAAAGTTATTATTTATTATTTCTATTGTGTGAGTCACTGAATTATGAAGATCACAATATCAAAACGATTAATTATTTTTTTCTGCCATCTTGGTTGTGTTTTTTGTTTCTTGGCCATCATTCCCCATTACTACAAACAAACTCTGCTTTGTTTTCTAGTCACAACAAAGTCACCAAATCCCCATCAAACTCCCAACATGAAATAGGCATTTCCAGCTTCCAATACAGAAGTTACAACAAACTGACACAGAAAAACGGTTCCTCGAAGATGTCAACCATCAAGAAGAATGCTTGACTCGGTTTTTCCCCCATCATATTCATATTTCAATGCTACATACAAAAGTAATTCAAGAAAATGATACCTGAATTTCCAGAGGGTGGCCATGAATTCCCATACGTCGATCTATCATACAAGAACCATCGGTCACCAACAATGTAGGGAACATATCAAAACCATCAGCTAGACATAACCTTGGAATCATCTTAATCCCTGTCTGCACATCAACTCGCTCCTGAACTGAGAGATCATCCGAGCATTTCCCATATGCACGTCAAGATTATCCACCATAACCCTGAAAATTCATAGTATGAAGAAGACTTCGCCAATGTAAGAAGTGGTAAAGTAAACATATCTTTTTAGCTTTAATCATTTGACCTCGTTAATAAATTTACCAGAATCTATCGGGGCAACACGACCAACTGCTGCCTCTCCAAAGTCCGGATCTGGCACCTCTTCAGTTGCAAATTCATCGCCATCCAAAGGAACAATATGCACTTTAAAACTAACAGGCATCAAACCCTGACCAGGACTATGGCAATCCATTGTTTTCTCCCAGCTCCGAATGTAACAAGTCACACTTACTTTTACGATAGCAAGTACAGACAACAAAATTTCACATGACTGACAGTGGTAACAAACAAGTGGAAGAAAAGAATGAAAAAATACAACGCTCAATAAGATTGTAATTAAATATTGTCATACAGGAATGTTGTTCACACAAACACACACAATGAGAACCCCATCCGCAATGTGGTCCAGTAGTCTATATTGTGACGTCTATGTTCTATGTCCCATTAAAGGATCGTCCTAGAAAGAGCTTGTCAAACCGGAACCACTTAAAAATTTAAGGGAACTTTAACGAAAAGCTCTCGGTACTGTTCACTTTAACGAAAAACCACATTTTTACACTAAAAAGTCAATCCTGGTACTATTCACTTTACCCTTTATTTTGTCGGAACAGTGTTTCCAATAAGCACTAAAATAATTGTAATAATAGTCATTCGGCTATGTTTTCAAACATGGCTGACTTTTAGTGAGGCGATCCTTAAAGGATAACAAAAAATAGACGATTCTTTCCACTAGACAACATTCAGGGTAAGCTCTAACATAGCTTCCCGTACACTTGCATCCAGAATCTAAAACGAATTTTGTTTGTACCATATTTAAGGCCTCCGTATTTAGACCTCGTATAAATACTATGAGGACTCAAATGTAATTCTGTAATAAATGAAGGGGCGGATATGTAATAAGTGAGGAGAGGGCTCCTCACTCTCCTCATTAGGGGAGGTCAAGGTTTAGGTCATGGGAAGAGAGAAAACATCTCAGAGAGGGCAAACACAGAAAATAGGCTAGAGAGCACACTGCCTCTAGCCTTCTTGTATATTCACCATTCAGAGTGAAACAATATCAACATTAGTGTGGACGTAGCCCAAACATTGGGGTGAACCACGATACATCTTGTGTTCTTTACTTTCTTGCAGATTTACGGTCGGATTTATGTTGTTCCAAGAACCCTTCGGTTTTGTGCATCAACAAATTTCATATATATACTTACACCAAAGACAACTGGGGACTAGATCTCGCAATTACTACTACCACGAAAGTTCAACTACATAGTGTTTCTAGTCAAATAATTTAAGATATGAGAAAAGGAATGCACCGTCTAGTAATATTTACTTTGGAACAGAAGGTCTGTACTACCAGAGTACAATATTACCTGTAACTGAAGTGTATGAAGGACAAAGTTCCAAACAATATCATACTCCCCTTCAATAGGAAAGCTATGCCAGAAGGTATGAAATCACGGATAAAGACTTGATCATAATTTAACGCGTTGGATTGGAATTGGTAGGATCCTTTGCAACAATATTTCCCATAGGACTGCCACAATAGTAAACCATAGATTCACGTAGTAAATCCCACGCTTCATCCTCAAGGGAATCAATGCTAGCATTGTGAAAGGCATCTCAAACTGTTCCATTTGTTCCATTAGGTGGCAAACCCTCATTATCCTGTTTCAACTCTTGGATATCTTGAAACTCCAAACCACTCGGCGAATTCACCACTTGTTGATTGTGCTAAATTTCTTTGCACTATCCACAAACCATGTTCCGTTCTCATCTTTTGTTGTTGCCCCACTTATACTTTCAGCTTCGCACTTGCAACTCCGAATCCAAGAATCACCTACTGTCATGTTTCCAATCAAAACACTTCCTATCCCATGAAATCGATGATTTCCTCCACGAGTTTGTTGCATACCTGAACTGAGTAATTCCATATATCTTGAGACCTTTCTTTTCCTACATTTTACATGGTATCTACATTTTACAAAGGCGGGGCACAACACCGCAAAAAACTTGAACAACTGCTTCACAAGTTGCCATCAGATTAATCTAACGAAATCCAACAACCTGTATCAAACGGATAATCCCAACCAAAGTGAATCCAACACCTCCACTCCAACTTAAAACCGCGAATGTAATACACCGGAATCTGAAACGGAGAAATCAAATTTGCTCAAACAAAGTGATCATCTTTTCCAGACAAACATTAAACATAAAAAGCAAAAACAAACCGAAGGAAAATGGAAGGACTGGTTTGGCATTGCTGTGCTTTGAAAAAAAACTGTTGTGAGAATAAACGGCTGTGCTGTGAGAATAAGCGGCTATGAAATAAATCAGCAGAGTGTTTGGTAAACTTTTTTGTAAAAGTGCTTTTGGAAAAAAAAAGTCTAATAATGGGTCTTTTCATTAAAGAAGCACTGTAGCTTCATGTGCTTTGAAAAAAAAAGCCAGTTTTCCAAAGCTGCAAATAGCAGCTTCAGCTTTTTCTTTTGATTTCAGCTTATTCTCACAGCAGCTTCCAAAATAAGCCATTTTTTTTCAGTTTACCAAACACCTAAAACCCTCACAGCTTTTTTTCATGGGTATTTTTTTTTTAAGCACCTCACTCCCAAACTAGGTCGAAGCTGCATTCTGGCATTGTGAAAATAATAACAGTAAAAAGGTAAAAAAATAAATAAATAAATAAAAAAGGCATTTCATTTTCTTAGTTTTCTAACTCTTCAACTCTCTGAATTAAGCATGCAAAAATTAATAAGAAATCTACAATTCACACCAAAATTAAAAGCTAATCATATCCAAAAATAATAATTAGAGAAATATTAAAATTAAACAAAATACAATTGCAATTAAGTTTTCAGGCAACAAAAACATGGGTAGTAAATCAAAAACCCAGATATTAAAATTTAAAAAATTGCAACAAAAATTGAAAACAAAACACAATGAATTGCTTATCAAAATTTCCTCCGGAAAGGAAAACCGGAGAGTTTAAGCAAGTGGGTAATTTCTGCGGAGGTTCCAATTCCAAATGGGTAATTCAATGGAAATGAATGGTTAACTGTTAGGAGCCTAAAATAAGTGGTTTTTCTTAATCACTGAAGGTTTAGTTATTTAACTAATTTTGCTTATTTTGTCCTTTCTGTTAGTGGATTGTTGAGTGGCTACCCTTGGGGTCCAACACCTTTAAATAGAGCGATAGTCTCTTTTCCTTTATAACAGTATTTTGATAAAAAAAAATATATTAAAAAAAGTACAAGCACACTCTCAGTGCTTCTTCTTCCTCCATCTCCATCCATTATTGTGCTTGTTGAGGTTAAATTCCCAGTGCAGGAATTTGGTACCCATCATTGGTATCATCCTTCCGATCCTGGATTTATCCCTCCTTGCATGACCCGCCACAACCATAACACACGCCTCACCGGTATGGACGCCCGTGTTTCTGCTTTGGAAGCTTCTTTCGCCGCCTTTATGGATTCCATGGATGAACGGTTTACCGCCTATTTCGAGCAATTTTGGTGGGAACAAGCTTGTTGAGCTGGGAGAAATGGCTCTTCGTCGTCCACTGATCCAAATCCACCTCCAATCATCGCCGATCCTCCTGATCCTTAAAAGCACGAACTCAATCGCACTCCTCGGCATGATTTAATCAACGGGGGAGGTAACCAGCGTGTTCTGTGGCATCATCGCATCGATTTCCCTCGATACGTGATTGGCAAGGATCGTCTCTCTTGGATTTACAAATCTGAGCAGTTCTTCAGCTACTACTCAACTCCTGAACACCAGAAAGTCGTCACAGTCTCAATCCACCTCGATGACGAAGCTCTTCAATGATTTCGTGGATGGATTGTTTACAAACGACGCCTCGATGGGAGGATTTCACTCGTGCCTTTTGCAGAGAATTTGGGCCCAACGAATTTGAGGACAGTGCTAAATCTCTCTTCAAGCTACGCCAAACAGGTACACTTAAGGATTATGTGCTTGAATTCGAAAGTTGGCTAATTGTACTACTGATTTGAGTCTAATACTTCTTAAGAGTTGTTTCCTAGGGGGTCTTAAACAAGAATTGAAGTATGATGTTAAATTGTTGCGTCCTAATAATGTTCATAAAGCAATTTCTCTTGCTGCTCAATTGGATGCTAAGTTTATTGATCTAAAATTGGTTATACAAAACCTGCCCCTACATTTAGATCTCCTGTAAATACTTTCCATGCTCCCACTCAGCCTGTTCGAACCTCTAATTTTCCTGTTAAGAGGTTGACACCTGAGGAGATCCGCCAAAAACGAGAGCGCGACGATTGTTGGTTTTGTGATGAAAAATGGTCTCATTGTCACAAGTGTGCTAACAAACAGTTACTTATGCTTAATATGGCTATACCTGAGGAGGAAGTTACTTTTGAATTTGAGGAAGAGTATCAGCCTACTCTTCAAAACATGGAGCCCAATGAGTGTGCCTTTTATGGCACCACTGCTAGGCAAACCGTGCACACAATGAAAGTTCATGGGATTTTGAATGGTCAGCATGTCACTCTCTTGTTGGATTCTGGTAGCACCCACAATTTTGTGGATTCAAGACTTCTCAAGCTTTTTGGATGGCAATTTTAGGCTACCAAACCTTTTAAAGTGATGATTGCAGATGGGGGTACAATTCGAAGTTCTGGTTGTTGTGCTAATGCTCCCTTAACTATAGGAAATTATAATTGTGCAGTGAATCTCTTTGCACTTCCTTTGGGGGGTTGTGATATCATTTTGGGGGTACAATGGCTTTCTTGAATCAGTCATGTCTTATGGGATTTCCAACTCATGACATTGGAATTCTCAAAAGGCAACTCTCATTACAAACTCACTCATTGTCAGATTGCTTTGCCTTCCATCCAAGAAATGTCTTTCCAACAAATGGATAGGGAAATTTCTAGCTCTAATATTGGGTTTTTCCTGTACTCATTGGAGACTCATAAAATGGAGGCTTGTGATTTACATTCTGAGCAACTTAATGCATTACAAACTCTCTTAGGCAACTTTGAGACAATCTTTGCCCTGCCTACTCATCTTCCTCTACATGATCATCACATTCCTTTAGTACCAGGATCAAAACACCCTAACATTAGGCCTTACCATTATAGGCCACTTCAAAAGACTAAAATTGAAAATACAGTGAATGAACTAATAGATGCAGGGTTTATCCGAGCCAGTCACATCCCTTTCTCTTGTCATGTGTTCCTTGTCAAGAAGAAAGAGGGTACATGGCAACTTTGTATGGACTATAGAGAACTCAACTCTATAACCATTAAAGACAAATACCCTATACCTCTCATTGATGACCTTCTTGATGAACTTTGTGATGCTATGTATTTCTCTAAACTTGATCTTCGCTCGGGTTATCACCAAAGCCTCATGAATGATATCTTCAAACCCCACCTGAGAAAATTCGTTTTAGTCTTCTTTGACGATATTCTGGTTTATAGAAAATCTTGGGCTGATCATTTGAGTCATTTGCATATTACCTTCACACTTTTACAAAAGCATCGACTCTTTGTAAAAAAGCAAAAGTGTGCTTTTGGTCAAAATAGGATTGAGTACTTGGGGCATATTGTCTCCAGAAAAGGGGTAGAAGTTGATCCTTCCAAAATACAAAATATAATCTATCATATATGGGCCTACTCCTTCAAATGTGAAACAACTTAGGGGTTTCTTAGGCCTCACTGGTTACTATAGAAAATTTGTCCCTGGCTATGGGAAAATCTGTCAACCTTTATACCAGTTAACCAAAACTGACAGCTTCAGTTGGAACACTGAGGCCGCTCTAGCATTTCAAACACTCAAGGATACAATGTCTTCTCCACAGGTACTAACACTACCAGATTTTTCCTTGTTAGTCACCATTGAGTGTGATGCTTCCGATAAAGGCATTGGAGTAGTTTTGCAACAGCAAGGCAAACCCATTGCTTTTGCTAGTCAAGCTCTTGGTCCAAAAAACCAAGCACTCTCTACCTATGAGAGAGAGTTTATTGCCATTGTGTATGCCATCAAGAAATGGCAGAACTACCTACAAGGCCATCATTTTATTATAAAGACAGGTCACAGCAGCTTGAAGTATTTTTTGAATCAACGAGCTAATGCTCCCTTCTAATAGAAGTGGGTCTCAAAGTTATTAGGCTTTGACTATGAGATACAGTATATGAAGGGTAGTGAGAATCTTGTAGCTGATGCACTATCTAGACTACCTGATTCAAACCCATTAAATCTAAAACTGTTGGAAGTCACCAGTGATGCCCCTAGTTGTTTGGCCATCTCATATCCCTATTCTGGGTGGTTAGATAACCTGAGAGTTCATAATGAAAGTGATGAATGGGTTCAAACTAAAATCAAGGACCTCGGAGCAGAGAGTAATAATTCTGGTGACAATGTTATTCAATCCAAGTATAAGTTTGAAAATGGATTTTTGAAGTATAAGTCTCGTATTGTTTTTAGTCCTTCTTCACCTTGGAGAAGCAAGATCATGTATAAGTATCATAATACTCCTGCCTCAGGTCACATGGGGGTTCTCAAAACTTATCAAATAATCAAGAGGGGTTTCTATTGGTCTAGTTTAAAGAAAAATATCAAGAAGTATGTTGCTGAGTGCCAACCTTGCCAGCAGAACAAGTATGAAACCCAATTTCCTCCAGGGCTGCTTCAACCTCTCTCTATTCTTGAGAAAATTTGGCAAGATATCAATATGGATTTCATTCTTGGATTGCCTTCATGCAAGGAGAAGACTGTCATATTTGTGGTAGTAGACCGACTCAGTAAGTATGCTCATTTCATGGCATTGGCACACCCATTCACGGCTGCAACTGTAGCACATGTCTTTGTGGACAACGTGTTTAAACTGCATGGAATGCCAGCAACCATTGTGAGTGACCGAGATGCAATTTTTCTCAATGCATTTTGGAAATAATTTTTCAAGGTCAATGGCTCTAAACTCTGCATGAGTTCGGGATACCACCCTCAGAGCGATGGACAAATTGAGGTAGTCAACAGATGCATTGAGACTTACTTAAGGTGTTTTGTAGGTACTCAGCCAAAAAAATGGGTAGACTGGTTAGCTTAGGCAGAGTGGAATTATAATACAGATTATCACTCATCCACCAAATTCACACCCTTTGAATTGGTTTATGGCTATCCTCATCCATTGGTGAATTCTCATGAAATTGGTACTGCCAAGTTAGAGGCTGTGGAAAATAACTTGAGATGTGAAATCCCGTTCCTGAATTTCACTGTTATATTATACGTATTGGTATTAGTGAGATTTTATATTTTTCGGAAAATTAATTATTTAAAATTCGTAGACCATTCGAGGTCACAAATTAAATTGTTGAATAGATATCGAGATCACGAACACATAGGCGAAAACCGTTTGCGAGTCCGGATTATAACAGTATAATTACGGATGTTTGAAGTTGTGTTGCTAAAAAAAAATTAAAGGAGAAAAAAAAGCCATGGCAGTGGCTAAAAGAAAAGAAGAAAAAAAGAAGCCACGGGGGTGGCGTGAGAAAAGAAGAAGGGGAAGAAGGGAAAAAGAAAAAGGAAGGAAAGCTTCCTTCTCGTCGGTCCTAGCACCCGCACACCCAACCCAACAAATTCTGGCAAATTTCACCATTTCTTCCGTCAAATCATCACCATACAACACCTGCAACCTCTTCCTCAACCTTCCCTCTACCATCTCCACCCATATTTGAGAGTTTTTAGGCCCAATTTCATGAAGAACTTCACCGGGTTCGCGGGTGAGTTCGACGGTGATTCCGTCGCTCCGGCGACTTGCACCACTTACCATCATCCTTAATCAACTTCCCTTGGACTCAGGAACAAGACCCAACTGGTGGTTGGGGCGTTGGAACACCAAGGAAGCCGAATTGTAGAACACCCATCTTAGGGTTTTGTTGGGTGCGAGCCAATTTGAAGGCCTTCCTGGCCAAATTGGACTCAACCACAAGTATAAAGTTTACTTTACTTGTTGAGATCTTCATTCTTGTAAAATTTGAGAATTTTTGGAAAAAAAGTCGAATTTTCCGATGTGTGACATTCGATTTATGAAATTCTGTTGGTTGAGTATATTCTTGATAAGGTCCGCCACTTGTGACACGCACCGACCCTGATATTCTCCGAATACCAGGATAGACACGTGCTGGCCGACACCCGAGGGTGACGAAAGCCATTAATTGATACAAAAGCTAAGAATAAGAAATAAATAAGGATTAGGAATTTAAAAACAATGAGTTAATAATTTTAGGAATCTGCTCAGAGCATACAACTAAACCTAATCACTAAAAAGAATTTCGATAAAATTGAATGAATAAAGAGGTGGGTCCTACATCGAGAGGATCCGAAGATGCTGCTGCGGAAGTGTCTTCACGTCGGGATTAGGTGCCTTGATTCTAAGTCCTGAATGGGGGCGCAAAACAAAGGTGAGTGGACCAAGTTCATATATATAATAATAATAAAACAGTTATAAACATACTAACCCCCAAAGTTATACAATGAAAACTACTAGCATAATAAGTGATGGATTTAATAAAATCCTAGCATGCCAAAAATATCTCAAAAGCCATAACGCGGAAAACATCATATAAATCATCGCGTAAAACATCTCGTAAATCGTCTCGTAAACGCGGTGTGCTGCTAGTAGGATCACCGAATAAATATAACTCTCGGCCCAATGCCTGCACCTAAGTCTCTGCGCCCGTAGCCAGAGATAACTACCACCCGGCCCAATGCCTCTTCATGTCCCTCAGCCCGTAGCTAGGGATTATTTCTCCCGGCCTAAATGCCAACACCAGTTCCTCGCCCCAGGCGGCATAGTGTCTACTAGGTACGCACAAATATTTACGTCTCTCTTAAATAACCACTTCATAGCATAAGTTACCGATCATCGTCTACACTATAAAGAGGGGTTCAAAAACATGTTCTAGCATCCTATCGTCATCTATCAGATAGTCTACCAGTTCATGGTTTTTATAGAAAATACGATATATTAAAATATAGCTCAAAATAAGCTAACAATTAATTCCTCACCAAAACACGAGACGATAATCAATAAATTCAGTAAACATGATTGATATAAATCAAATCATAAACTCGTAGGCATGCTAATCATTTATGCAATTAAACTATAAAATCATGTAATTTTAGAAGGGGTCCACTCACAGTACTTAGTTGCCAAAAGCTGCGCCACTAGCGAAGATGGAAACGTCACAATAATTGCCCCTAAGCACATTAAATGGTACAATTAATAAAACTATATAATAGCAATTGAATTTGGGAAAACGGACATTGGAAACGGATTCAGAACGTCGAATTACCCTAAGAAGAGTCCCGGACGAAAACCCGAAAAGTCAACCCTAAAATCAACGTTAACCGGAGGTCAACGGTCAAATTAGGTCTAATGGGTTTTAGGCTTGAAATCCGGATTAAGATTTAGGTTAAATAAGATTAGGATTTATTGGGTTTGAAGTAAATAAAATAGGGGATTTGGGATTGGATGGGTTTAGGGTTTTAAAGGATTTTAGGAACCTATGATTTTGGGTTAAAAAGGTTTAGGGTTAGGAAAAGGGGTTTGGGCATAGCCCAAACACACACTAAAACACACACACACACAGCAAAAGGCCCTAAGGCCTTATAAAAAATGATAGGGCTTTAAGCCCTTTAACATATAACCGGCCCAAGGCCCTAAGGTTTAAAAAAAAAAAAACAAATAACAAAACTAAAAAAAAATAAAATAAAGGGAACTAGGGTTTTGGGCTAAAGACAGCACGGGCCTAAGGCCCGAGAGGAGGAAATGGGAAAGGCCGGATGGCCTGGTGCCGAGGCAGAAGAAGACCGGAAATTCGGCCGGAAACCACCCCACTTTAAACGATCATAACTTTGTCAATACTCAACGAAATCAAGCGAGACAAAAACAAAAGTTGTAGCTCTGGAAGAGACGAAGAGAATGGTACCTCACACGACGTCTAAATCGCCGTGGTTTGGCCGGAAAATGCCTCGAAAGCCGTCGGACTCGCCGGAAACTGGGTAAGATTCAAATGAGTATAACTTATTCAATACTCAACTAAATTGAGTGAAACAAAAATGAAAGTTGTAGTACTCAGGGAGACGAAGAGATTGATACCTTACACGCCGGCCAAATCGCCGTGGTTTGGCCGGAAATGGCCTCTAAAGGGGCGGTGCTCGCCGGAGCTCGTGTACGGGGCTTCGTGGTTCGCTTTTCAAGATGCCAATACTATGGTTAAGTTCGTAGCGACGAGATAAAGATGATGGTGATGTTTGTTGGTAAGAAAAACTCTCCGAGGGGTTGAGATAGAGAGAGCCGAGAGAGAGTTACGGGAGATGTGAGGTAGAAGAGAGAAAGAGGAAGAAGAAAAGAAGAAAAAAGAAAAGAAAAGAAAAAATAGAAAGAAAGGGAACCGGGAAACAATTCAGGGGTGGGCCCCTTGGGCTCACCAATTAAGACCAAAATATTTTTAAAAAAATGGGGTGAGGTGTTTCAACTTGAATATTCTAACAATTGACGATCTTACCATTGAATTGACACTAAATTTTAGTATGCTATTGTAGATATTGTTTAAGGATCTTAGGGAATTATTAGTGAAAATCTAGTGGGCATATATTGGTTAGATAACGACTTGAATATATGAAATATGATTATTATCTTAATTTCTTACATTAGTATCATTTGTGAATATGATTTGGTCTTATAAATGTGATTTCTATTGAAATGTGAATTTTATATATTTAGCCATAGACCTATGTTTATTAAACATGATTTGGCTTGTGTACTGATGAGGATTGTGATATGTGATTTGACTTGCATATTTGAAGGATGGTTGATGTGCATAGATAGTATGATATGATAAAATGTGAGTGACTTTAATATATGTGATATTGGTAATTACCAAGTTGTCATAATTATGATCCTATGTGGATATGAATTGGTTTTACGAATATGTTCTATTGAATTGTTATTCCAATACGTCGACATCAATTTATGTTTATGAAATGGGGTGTGGCATGTATATTTGAAATATGGTTTGATGTGTATGATTGGCATGTTGAGATTAATGTGAAGACTAGTAATGGACCGTTAACCATTATGATGGGGATTTGTTGCTTCAATATGGTTTCACCTTCCGCTTCGGTGATTGGTTCTAAATTTAGTAATTGTGCATAATCTTCCTTTGTTGAGTTTTTGTAAATTAAGTAGTCTGTGCTTGTCTCATTTCTTTGAGACGTTGTACATTCTGATTGTTGGTCTTCTACGATTCCGTTGAGTGATGGTCTGGAATCGTATCTACTCGGATTCCGTTGAGAGATGGTCTGAAATCCTTTCTATTCTGCTATTCCGTTGAGTGATGTTTCAGAATCGTATCTAAATTGGGTGTCATTTAGTTATTGTTACGTATTGTATTTAGCAATTTCGTTGAGTAAGGGTCCGGAATCGTATCCACTTGGATTCCGTTGAGAGATGGTCCGGAATCCTTCATATTTCGCGATTCCGTTGAGTGATGGTCCGGGATCGTACTCACCTTGGAGTTTATTGAATTTGAATTGAGATGGCTTCAAAGGTGTAGGCTTCGGCCAAACTGTGTCGCTCTGACTCTACTTTTCGTTGTGTTGTATGAGAAGATGGTTGTGAGATGTTGTGATTGGTTTCAGACGACCCGTTGGATGTCTGGGTGACTCTTTCAGAGTTTTCAAAGGTTTGGTATTGATTTCTTTTGAATGATTCATATTCAAAGTTTATAAACTGTGATTGATGGTTGGTTTTATCACTATTATCACACTTTGTATTATTGTCGCTCACCTGAGCTTCACAACTTATCCAAGTTCTAAATTGCCCAGTGCATCATTTCCATGATGTAGGCACTGATTTTACATGCAACAAGTCTGGATAGATTACGAGGAACCGATTGATATTTTGGTTCCGTTGAGTGGTCCGGGACCCGATGTGGTTGGATTCCGCTGAGTGGTCCGGAATCCTTAGTCTTGCATGTTCCAAAAGGTTAGTCTAGAATCCTAGATTCGAGCGAATGGGAATTATCCATAGACCTTGTGAATATAAATTAGAATTACCATGTTATTACTCTTAACCCAAGTAGGGAATTATATAGAGTTCTCTAATTGAATTGGTGAAATGGTATGTTATCTCATTGATTGATTAACGTAGTTAAATGCTAAGATCATGCATCCTTGATTTATGAAGGGATTAATTGATGGGAATTGTGGAATGACATTGGATATGATTGTTATTATTATGATTATTTAGTGATCAATGTGGCTTAAGAATAATATTGTGCTTCGTTGGTTATTGGATAAGTTACATGTTGTGGATGGAGATATCATGTTGAAAACATAGTGATTTATATGATGGATGGAATGGAAACCTTGAATGTCATGTGGATTTGTTATGTAACCATGAATCTAGTAATTCATGCTTGTTAAGTTCTAATAATTGATTGAGGAATGCTATGCTTTTCGATTTGAACGTATTGTGATAAACGTTGAGGTGTAATGAATGACGAACTATGAATGGCTTGATCCCTAATGAGGGTACATAGGCAGTCTAACGAGGAGGTTAGATGCAGCCATAAAGTGTACGAAAAATTATCATGCATCTGGATCTTGAATTATACTTGGTACATATGATAAAGGCAGGGTATGTTGAGTTATGGGCATTTAATGACGTCACGTGTCGATCTTGGACGTATGTTGGGATCGGGGCGTGAAATGAGAGACAGAGATAAAGTACTTGCCATACTCAAGACTAACCTAAAGATGGCTCAACACAAAATGAGGATGCATGCTAACAAGAAAATGACTGAAAGGGAATTCTCAGTGGGTGACATGGTCTTTCTCAGGTTGGTACCATACCAATTGCACTCACTCACACCACAAGCTATTTCCTACGTTTTATGGGCCTTATGAAATATTAGAAAGAATTGGACCAGTGGCATACAAGCTTAAGCTTTTTGAAGGCACAGAGATCCACCCAGTCTTCCATGTAAGCTGTTTGAAGAAACAAATTAGGGAATTGGTGCAACCAATTACTGAGATACCAGAAGTTCAAAATGGGGAAATACTACCCAAAGTTCCACAAGCTGTGATAGCTAGGAGGATGTACAAGAGAGGGTAAACGGCTGGAGTTCAATTGCTCATCCATTGGGCAGGCCAAGAATCTAAGGATGCAACCTGGGAAGATTATGATGAATTCAAGTCTGTGTATCCTGAGTTTCAAATTGAACCTTGAAGACAAGGTTGTT
Source organism: Malus sylvestris (assembly GCF_916048215.2). NCBI lineage: Eukaryota > Viridiplantae > Streptophyta > Magnoliopsida > Rosales > Rosaceae > Malus > Malus sylvestris. The sequence continues at coordinate 6,262,278 of NC_062266.1, forward strand.
GTAAGGGGAAGGTAATGTTAGGAGCCTAAAATAAGTGGTTTTTCTTAATCATTGAAGGTTTAGTTATTTAGCTAATTTTGCTTATTTTGTCCTTTCTGTTAGTGGATTTCTGAGTGGCTACCCTTGGGGTCTAGCACCTTTAAATTGAGCAATAGTCTCTTTTCATTTGTAACGTTATTTTGATAAAAAAATATACTAAAAAAAAATACAAGCACGCTCTCAGTGCTTCTTCTTCCTCTATCTCCATCCATTATTGTGCTTGTTGAGGTTGAATTCCCAGTGCAGGAATTTGGTACCCATCATTAACGACAAAAAAATTGGATTTGATTTTTATTTCGTTTATGCAAAGCAGGAAACGTATCATAGCAAGAAATCACATGTACGATCTCTCCTCCTACGCATTTCACTTCTTTTCTTTATGTTTTCCTCGTGTGCTTCATTTTATTCCAATTTTTTATTTTATTTTCCCAATTATTCTTATTTTTTTTATTGAGGTATGTGTTTTTTAACCTTTTTCTGCACAAATTTTTTTAGCCTTATATTAATTTATTTTCTTTTTGCTTTTCTTAACGTTCGTATTTCCTTTTTTTATTGGGAAGTGTTATTGGCATTCTAAAAATTTTATTATACACTCTTCACAAGTGTATTTTTCTTTCAAAATATAGAAAGTTTGGAGTGTAAAATGAGATTTTTGGAGTGGCAATAACAATTCCCTTTTTATTTTGTTTAGCATTGTTTTTTTAATAGGATAAATGATTTATGTGGGTTTGTCTGTCTACCAATTAGTCTGATTATTTAAATAACTTTTACGGTTCAATATCTTAGAGTCATTCGTCATTATTTATTTTTTAGATTACTCAATAATCTTGAATTTTCAACATTTATATAATAAAATGATGTTACGTCATTGTTCAAGAATAATGGCTCGTTATAAGTGAGGGATGAAGCAATGCTTTTTTTTAATTTCTTTTAATCTGAAAAATAATTTCAATAATTTTTTAATTTATTTTGTTTTTGCTTTTCTTAACGTTCGTATTTCCTTTTTTATTTTGTTTAGCATTGTTTATTAATAAGATAAATGATTTATGTGGGTTTGTTTATTTTGTTTAGCATTGTAGCATTGTTTTTTAATAAGATAAATTATTTATGTGGGTTTGCTTTATTTTGTTTAGCATTGTTTTTTAACAAGATAAATGATTTATGTGGGTTTGTTTGTCTACCAATTAGTTTGACTATTTAAATAACTTTTACGGTTTAATCTCTTATAATCACTAATCATTGTTCATTTTTCATATTACTCAATAATCTTTAATTTTTAACATTATATAATAAAATGATATTATGTCATTATTCAAGAATAATGGCTTTATAAGTGAGAGATGAAGCAATGTCTTTTTTTTTGTTTAATTTCTTTTATTTTGTTTGAATTTTGGGCCGAGATAGGAAAACAATGCTTTATCCACTTTTATAATTGGATATTTATAAATTCAGAGGATAATTAGTTGAAATATAAGTTCATGTTTAAAATTGACAATAACTTAAAAAGTTGAGTAAATTGTACAAATGATCCCTCAACTTTAATCAAATTGGAGTAATGGTCCCTCAACTAAAAATCCATTACCATTGGTCCCTCAACTTATCAAAATGTGTAGCTATAGTCATTTTCATCAATTTTGTCAAAATTTTGTCAAAATAAGCTATGTTGGAATGATCATTTATATAATTAGGGTCCCTTAACTCATCAAAGTGTATAATTATGGTTCTTTTCGTCAACTATGTCAAAAAATTTGTCAAAACGAGTTATATTGAAAGGACCATTGCTACAATTGGGTTAAAGTTAAATGACCATTTCTCCACTTGAATTAAAGTTCAGGGACCAATGGTAATGGATTTTTAGTTGAGGGATCATAGCTGCACGTTTTGATAAGTTGAGGGACCAAAGGTAATGAATTTTTAGTTGAGGGACCATTGCTCCAATTTAATTAAAGTTGAGGGACCATTTGTACAATTTACTCTAAAAAGTTTAGAGAACAAATTATTTTTTAATACAAAAGAGCAAAAACTACAATATTTAACTAGTCCAACTTTGTCTTAAAAGTTAGTTCAATTTGAAATAATTTAGTACAACACACCCTAACTCTCAAATCCTAACCCTATATCACGCTAACTAAAGAGAGAGGATTCTCACTAGATCATCTTTGTGAGGATTCTGAAGATTCTTCAATCACATTTGTTCATATATATGGTACGGTCAGTTTTCGTCAAATTTTGTTTATATTTAATTTTTAATAAAAAAATTATAATAATTTATGACCGTAGAATATATTGATTTAAGAATCGGAATCCTCATCCGACGAGGATCCTCACTCCTAACCAAAAACCATTTCGGACGAAAAAACTTCGTGTGGGGTGGAATTTGAAGGTCGAGAGAGAGGCGGAGGACCCAGTTGGTTGGGTAGGGTAGACAAACTGTCCACGCAAAGAAATGCATTACTCTTCCCTAGGCTTCATGCATCATACATGATCATCATACGTCACAAATTCTTAACAATTGGTCTGGGTCAATTTCCCAATTTTCATATGTCGGTCCGTTTGGATTTGGATGGAGCTCGGGAGTCGAAGAGGTCGAAACAGAGCAGAATAAGAGGAAGAAGAAGCTGAAACCACCCCGCCCGCCCTCCCGCCCGCCGGCTCAGTTGTGGTTATTGCTTCCGAATCTTTAATTCTTCACTGGTTCAGCCATGCCGTCGCTTCAGCTGCTGCAATTGACTGAGCATGGCCGCAATTTCATGGCGTCGAGGAGGTATTATTCGATCAATTGATCAATCTGTATCGAAGCTTTTCAGTATTAACCGACTCTTAGTTCCACATTCTCCACTGTATTTACACAATTTCATCAGCTTTTTACTATTTAGTTATTTTGGCATGGTTCATTTCTGGGGTTAATTTGGATGGGTTTTTGGTTTTTTGATTAATTGGTATCTGGGTGTTGCTAGATCCGATTTTCTGCGAGATTTCTGTCTTAATTTGATGTTTTAATAGTGGAATTCTGTACCGGATTATAAATTTTGAATTTTTTCTTTTAATTTTGCAATTCTGCGTTTTGTGGTTCCGATTGGCATAAATATATTTTAGCAGTTCATGTTGTATGATTTGAGGAAAATATGCGAAGGTGGATATGGCATTGTGCTAATGTTATTGCTGCACAGGAAAACTTTACTACTTGCCACTGGTATCGTAGTTGCTGGGGGGACGGCTGCATACGTTCAATCGCGACTAAACCATAAAAAACATGCTTTTCATGGTCATTACAATGGGCTTAATGATAGTGAAGAAACAACGGAGAAGGCCTTGTTGAACGATCACAAGTTAAAGAAACCTCCACGTAAGAAAGGGGGATTGAAGTCTCTTCATGTCCTTGCTGCAATTCTCTTATCTGAGATGGGGCAAATGGGTGTGAGGGATCTTTTATCTTTACTCTCCATAGTGGTAAGCTTCTGGTTTGTAAACATTATACGCAAAAAAGCTCGATTTACTTTGTCGTTTACTTTTAATACCCTTTTTGTTTTCTGTTTTTGGTTGTGGATAATGCCCATTACTCTATAATATGACTATACAAAAACCTTGGACAAGCTCCAAATACACCCCCCCTCGTGGACAGAAGAAAAGCACCTTGAGTTTCTCTTCATAATAGGTTTTGTTAGTAATAATCTTTAGTGACTATTTCAACTCAAATTTCATAAGTCAACCCTGTTTCCAGAATTATACTACATTTATTCTAATAACGAGTGTTACTGTTAAGGTAAACAAGTTGAGCATTTGATGGCACACTCAGATGGCCTCTGAATAGCACCAATTACGGGTACACACCTGAGTATTTGACTCCACACATTTGAACATTCAAGTGTTTATTGTCGGCATTCCAACCTTGATGGGTTACATTGTTAAGGGTAAACACTTGAGCACTTGGATAGCAGACTCACTTAGATGGCCTCTGAACAGGGCCAATTACGGGTACACACCTGAGTGTTTGATTCCAGACTTTTGAGCATTTAACGAGTGTTTTTCCTAGTTGACAGTTTTTGTGTGTACTGTAGCTCCAACAAACTTTTAAGTTTTTAACTTACTGTTGGCATTTGAACCTTGAAGGATTACATTATTAGTTATCAAATTGGTGCTGTTAAGGGTAAACACTTGAACATTTATGGCACACTCACTTAGATGGCCTCTGAATAGCACCAATTATGGGGACACACCAAATTATTTGATTCCACCCTTTGGAGCATTTGAGGCCGGCGCGCCTCAAGGCCATCTACACTTGAGCTTTAGACTATGGCTGATGGGAGGGTGAATACTTCTTATATGGTTCAGAAAAGACCGTCTTATTGCTGTGCATATAAAAAAAATGCTTCTGAACTATTATTCGGTGAAAGAAAGAGGGGTATGGTGTTAGGGAGATATGCTGTGTTAGCAATCTTTGGGTGGCGTGGATGGAGACAGATATAATAATTTTTGAAGGAACAAGGGATGAGGAGTAACAGGAATAAAAATTTTTTTTGAGAGAACACTTGGTTAGGTGAATCATCTTTTCAAAGTTGTTTTGACCTATGAAAATAAAAGTTAATGGTGGTTGTGTTAGTATTTGTAAATAGGATAGTTATGTTGAATTGGCTTTGTAGTTGGGTTGGGTGGCCTGGCAGTAAAAAAATGTTAATGAAATGTAAAGAATCTTTAGAATCACATTAAGGCTTCCAGGAGTCTCAAGTTGAAGAATTTTACTGTGCTATCAGCATTAAAAGTAAGCATAGTTGCTGAACATTTTGTTAATCAACTTTGTTGAATTTTTTCTTGTAAAAGAAACTCAAACCCAAAAGTACAGATTTTGACTGCTCCTTGAAGTAATTGTAACCCCAAAAACCAAACACTACCAAATCAAAAGATTGTATGATTGCCATGTTGTTTAGCTCTGTTTTGCAGTCTTTATTCAATTGACTAGCTAGCATCTCATAGCTACACCTGTGGACAACTTGCCCCCTGTATTGTTTATTGTTTTACTAATGAAAAGTCTTTCATATATATATATATAAATGTAACTGATCCATATTAGTATATCATACTTAAGTGTATGATCTATGGAGATATCCAAAAGCTGGCCTTGTTGTCTTGCAAGTGGTCCCCACTTCATTAACATGATATTATTTACATTGATCATTTCGATTGACGATTTTTACCTAAGTACACTCGAACAAGCATGTATGCATATACTTGCACACCCGTTGCATGCCCATTTTCCTTGTACAATCTAATAACATGCACCTGTACTTTTATAAGAAACAAATATGTATATTATAACATTGATTGGAGGACGATCATTAGATGTTTAAAATAAAGGTTTAATGTATTATTAATTCTTTGACAAGATGTGAATAAAAGAGACTCTTAATGCAATGCAAGCTAAATTTTGATTTCCTGCTTTTATGAAACACCTATATTTTTTAGCATGTATTGAGTCAGTCTTCTCAGTTTGAAGTATCTATGTTTATCTCACCACGTGTATTGCTTGCAGGTGTTGCGAGCTGCTTTGAGCAACAGACTAGCAAAAGTCCAAGGATTTCTATTCCGTGCAGCTTTCCTTCGACGTGCGCCGTTATTTTTTCGGTTGATTTCTGAAAATATTTTATTATGTTTTCTTGTATCAACCATGCATTCTACTTCAAAGTACATCACAGGAACCTTAAGTCTGCGGTTCAGAAAAATATTGACAAAACTTATCCATTCCCATTATTTTGAGGTAGTTATTTTTACTATAATGATATTGGAATATGGTTTTTCTTATTATTATCTTTATTACCTGATAGTATGTTGCGAGTTAATCTTCCTTTCACCTTGATCTGCTTCTCTGCATTTTCTTTCAAATTGCTTCACATCTTTATACTCAACGAATGTGGTAACCATATCAATTTCATAACTGATTACATTAGATTATGAGTAACATTGGTTGTGTTTTATTATACTGGTGCCATTACATTGAAAAACAGAAGAACTGTAAAGAAGTCATCAACAATGAGACACCCAAGTGACTTGAATCTTACTATAATGAATATAGTTTCTTTTAGCATTGGTTATATTTTATTTTACTGGTGCAATTTTCTTGTATGGTCTTATATTAATTTTTCATGCGAGTTTGATTGCTTTTACTTTTGATCTTCGTTTGGAATAAAATGGTCAACAATCTTTAGCTGTAGCCAAAAAGATGGCACTCATGTTTCATAAAAAATTATGCAAATTTGATTTAATTTGTTTTGTTGCTCACCCTAAGCTGACCAAGAAAATATCAATCTTTATTTGTATGCATTTTTTTTTTTTTTTGGCTTTCTCTTTGTATTGTGGTTTCTATTGTTGTGTTTGATTCTTGTTTGAATCACAGAATATTGCGTACTACAAAATGTCTCATGTTGATGGTCGCATAACAAATCCTGAACAGCGAATTGCAAGTGATGTGCCAAAGTTCTGTTCAGAGTTGAGTGAAATTGTACAGGATGATTTGACAGCTGTCACTGATGGTGTACTTTATACTTGGCGGTTATGTTCATATGCCAGTCCAAAATATGTCTTCTGGATATTGGTAATTTTCCATTGCACTGATTTTGAATCTTAGCAGGGGTACATATATAGATAGATGTCTTGGCACAATCTGATCACCTTCTCATAACTTGCTATTTAAGATAGATGTCTTGGCACAATCTGATCACCTTCTCATAACTTGCAATTTAAGATGGTAAATAGTGACTTTTGTAGTTTGCCAGCTGAACGTGTTGTGATACCTTTCAGGCATATGTATTAGGGGCTGGGGCCATGATAAGAAATTTTTCTCCTGCTTTTGGGAAACTAATGTCCAAAGAACAGCAATTGGAAGGGGAGTACCGGCAGCTTCATTCTCGATTAAGGACCCATGCAGAAAGTGTGGCATTTTATGGTGGGGAGAATAGAGAAGAATCTCATATTAAGAAGAAGTTTGAGACACTGATTGGGCATATGCGTGTTGTCCTTCATGACCATTGGTGGTTTGGCATGATTCAAGATTTTCTATTGAAGTATCTTGGTGCTACAGTTGCTGTTATACTGATTATTGAGCCTTTCTTTTCGGGACATCTGAGGCCCGACACTTCAACTTTAGGCCGTGCAGAGATGTTAAGCAATTTAAGATATCATACTAGTGTCATAATCTCACTATTTCAGTCTTTGGGAACTCTTTCGATAAGTTCAAGAAAACTAAATCGGCTCAGGTAATTGGCTAGATTGTAAATAGAAATTTGTCTCTGCTAACTCTTGCAATTTCCATAACGAAACTCTTTCTATGAATAGGATAAGTTGCATTTTATTTTCTTATAAATATGAGATTTCACTCAAAGTGGTCTTCTATGGTTATGTATTGTCATAAAGCATGTCCTGTGCCCAACTGTTTCAAATTTGACTCCTTTTTCTTTTTCTACAGTGGTTACGCGGATCGCATTCATGAATTATTGGCCATATCAAGAGAGTTAAGTGTGGCTAATAGTAAATCTTCTGGGACGAGAAATTGCTTTAGTCAAGCTGATTACATTGAATTTGCAGGTGTCAAGGTGTGTATAATTTACTGAATTTTCTACATTGGTTGTACCATTTTTGTGCATTATATGGTTTGATATTGAAGGTGCCGTCCAGGTTGTCACGCCCACGGGTAATGTTTTGGTGGATAATTTGTCACTTAGGGTCGAATCAGGATCTAATCTTTTGATTACAGGTAAGTACTGGGACTCAAGGTTATTTTCATATGGTGCCACCTCATATTATTTGTACTTGTCTCCTATCTCTTTGCCATCATTCATTCTTATCTTTTGTGTTTCTTGCCACCATCTGCTCAATTTCATTATTAAGTGGAAAAGAAAAATATCTGTTTTTACATGATATTATTTATGTATAGGGTTTGGCAGCCTCTCCATTTGGAACATTGATTTTTACTCTGGTAGTTATGATGGGTCTTGTCTAGTAGGTTGTTTGAAGGGTAGGGTCTAGCTAAGTTGTATTATTTAACTGAGTGTGGGGTGGGGCTTGTGAGAAAACTAAGATTGGGATAGAGGACCTCCAGTGGAACTCCAGTACTCAAAATGCTGCCAATATATCAGTATGTTTGGTTTCATAGTTATGAAAAAAATAGTTTGGAGGCTTGGAGTCCAACTCTGTTTGTGGGGATATAAGTCTCTCCCTTCAATAAGAGAGTTAACGAGAAGTAACTACTGATTACTGGATTACAAAGCATCCATTGGTTTAATCAAATTTGACCTCCATCCACAAGTAGGCGCTAGTTAAGGGCACCATTTCTCATATCCCTCATTTTGGGCTTGTACGTTTTCTTCTACAGCTACGTGATTAGGTATGTGCCAAGTGCATTTCCCCTCTTAAAGTTCCTCTCCAGGACTGTAACTTCTTTTTTCAGAAAGTGAACATATCAAACTTGATCAACCATTAATGAGTAATCCTAATATGGGTGGATTTGGTCAAGGGGAGTGCAGAAATAGTGCTTCAAGCCCTATTGTGTGTATGTCAAAGTATCTGCTGATTTTTCGACCAGAAAATAGTATCTGCTGATTCTTACATGCTCTACTTTAGATGGATGAGTGAGTGTGTGTCCATCAAAGTATCTGCTGATTTTGACACATTGAACTTTTGAGTGTGTTGGGAAATACATTGAACTTATACTTTATGGAAATCTTCTTGAAGGTCCAAATGGTAGTGGGAAGAGCTCACTTTTCCGAGTTCTAGGAGGGCTCTGGCCCTTGGTATCTGGCCATATTGTGAAACCTGGTGTTGGAACTGATCTCAATAAAGAAATTTTCTATGTACCACAAAGACCGTACACAGCTGTTGGAACACTACGGGATCAGTTGATTTATCCTCTTACTGCGGATGAAGAGGTTGAACCACTCACACGCAGTGGAATGGTGGAGTTATTGAGAAATGTGATTTTCCCGTTTTATCCTTTTTGTCCTTGTCACTTCCTTGTATATATGTGTTGTAAATATTCTGATGGTTTTATTGGAACTTTATAGTTGTCATAATTATTGGATGGAATTTGTGTGTTCTGTTTTGAAGGTTGACCTTGAGTATTTATTAGACCGGTATCCACCCGAGAAAGAGATAAATTGGGGTGATGAATTATCTCTCGGGGAGCAACAAAGACTGGGGATGGCTAGACTTTTTTATCATAAGCCTAAATTTGCAATTCTTGATGAGTGCACGAGTGCTGTCACAACTGACATGGAGGAACGTTTTTGTGCTAAAGTTCGAGCAATGGGAACATCATGCATTACTATCTCCCATCGTCCAGCACTAGTTGCATTTCATGATGTGGTGTTGTCCTTGGATGGTGAAGGTGGTTGGAGTGTTCAGGTCAAAAGGTTGGACTGCAATTTTTTTTTTATCTTGCACTATTTGTGTCTGCTAATTTTGAAAATACTAGAGAATTGTTTATTAGAATTTCCCTGTACTATTCCAGGGAGGATTCTTCTCTCCTTAATGAAGGTGGGAGAAACATGATGTTGTCTGAGTCAAACAGGCTGAGTGATGCAATGACAGTTCAACGTGCATTCACCACGATTAAAATGGTCCGTGTTTTTCAATTTTTATTTTTATTTTTACTTTTTACTTTTATTACTTCTATGTTAGTGTTAGATATAATGCCTTTTATATTTACCCAGCTGTTTAACAAATTTGTTTGTTAATTCAATTCTAGGATTCCACAATCTCAAATTTGAAGGCACAATCATACGTTGGTGAGGTGATAGCAGTGTCTCCTTCTAAGGATCAGTGTGCCATAGTTCCATTTGTTCCACAGCTCCAAAGGCCACCTCGAGCTTTGCCAGTGAGAATAGCAGCTATGTTCAAAGTACTGGTGAGTTTTTATACTGTTACTTCTAATCACGTTACAGATGGCTGTTATGTGAAAGTTCTTCTGTTGGCCAAAAAGTGACATTTAAATTCTCTCAATCACTTTAAATTCAATATATATGAAGATATACGGATTGTTAAATGAAATTTTTTTATTTGTTCTCTTAGGGTATAGGACTTTACATAGTTGCAGTCTCTTGTACTTTTTTAACTATATGCAAGTATCCTCCGTTCCCGTCTTTTGCGTTCCCTCTGTTGGGGCCCTCACATTGGCTGGCGGCAGGTAGTGGAGGGAGTTGCCTCCGGTGGTGTGGGTGATTGCACCGGTAGGATGTCGGGGTTGGGTGGGCGATTGCGGTGGTAGCTGCTAGGTTTTTTTCTCTCTTTTTAAAATGTAGTTTTTATTTTTCTAATCTTATGGAAGGTTAACAAGATATGTTATAGTTAAGTAGGTGGACACGTGGCATGAAATCAATATAGGGGACATGAGGGGACATCAGATCTTTTAAAAGTCTTCTGTCCTGTTTTATTGTATCTTTGAAGTTTGTTTGTTCGGTATCACTTCTTACTGATACATTCTTAATGTGGACACTGCATTTTCCTTTGCCCATCATACCTTATTTATATCATGCTATTTTCTGACCATTTTCTAAGATCGTGAAGCTATATTTATTTTATTGAACTCCTTACCACTTGTCCAGATCCCCACAGTCCTTGATAAACAAGGAGCACAACTGCTTGCAGTTGCTCTTCTCGTGGTATCGAGAACATGGATTTCAGATCGTATTGCTTCATTAAATGGTATTTTTCTTCCTTTAGTAAGCACAAGAATATTTGAGTAACCTGTGGTTAATTTAATTATAAGTTATTTATTTGAGTAGACATGTCATTTATCTTCTTAATTTAACTACTGCTGAAACACTAAAGTTTCAAGTATGGCTACTACATAGAAATTAATATCAGAGCAGTAATACAAATGCTAGATAATGCTAAAACGAAACACAACAGAAGCCCCTAGTGAGCGCCAAAACTGAACTCTTTCCTGTAACTTCTCTGTTCCATGGCCAATGTGTGGTTATTTTATGCAGGAACCACTGTGAAATTTGTATTAGAGCAGGATAAGGCAGCCTTTATTCGTCTAATTGGCATTAGTGTGCTTCAGAGTGCTGCATCGTCCTTCATTGCACCTTCTTTAAGGTAGTTTCATTACTCAATGGAATGTAAAACGTTCTAAACCACATAGATTTGTCTGATTTTTTTTTCCCCTAGTTGTGTTTATCTAAACATAAATTTGTGTTCAATTATTTATAGTTTTTGAGCTTTGTTGGATAAAGTTGTTCACTTTTTGTATTACTTTAGTGTAGATGTTGAAGCCGAACCATAATATTTTATTATTGTGTTCTTAGTCTGTAGAAAAAAATTCTAGAGAGGGAACCTCAATTTATGAAAAGAGGAAAACATTGTTGGTCCCATTCTGTGCGTAGTCAACTAGGATATTAGGCCCCCTTCACTAGGTCAGCCATATTGGAAACTCTTGGTCACCTAATTGTGGTCAAATAGGTTGATGAACATAGTGTCAGACAAACATGACTCATGTATCCGATTTGGCTTATCATTTGTAGGGATGATCCTTGAAGGGGGTCTAATCACAAGACTCCATGTGTGCCACAACCTGAGGGTTCTCTTAGCATATGTTTTTTTACATGCATGTTTAAAGCTTGCGAAGGAACTGAATGACAATGCTCTTATGGTAATGCGAATTATGTTTTTGTTGCACAGGCACTTGACAGCCAGGCTGGCTCTTGGGTGGAGGATCCGTTTAACTCAACATTTACTCAAGAACTACTTGAGAAATAATGCATTTTACAAGGTAGCCTTACCGAAATTATTTGATCAGTTTTTTTTTTTTTCTTGGAGGTCTTTTTGATGTTCATTTAATTCTTAAAGTGTTTACTTTTGCTTTTTATTTTTTGAGAATTTTGTGAAACTGTTGGTTGAAGTTGTCTAGCAGCCTTAAATGTTTTAACATGCTCATATTATTTTGTTCAGTTGGCAGCAATTTGTATGTTTTTTTAAAGCTGTTTAGTCAAAAGTACAAGAATGATATTCAATTCTGTCAATATATACGCTGTAGGTCTTCCACATGTCAAGTAAGAAGATAGATGCAGATCAGAGAATTACTCAGGACCTAGAAAAGTTAACCTCTGACTTGTCGGGACTGGTTACAGGAATGGTCAAGCCATCTGTGGACATTCTCTGGTGAGCTCTGAGCTCTTTAGCCATGTTGAAATTTGTGCAAGGCTCGGTTTCTTTTATTATCCTTTGTTGAAGTTTCTGAAAGTTGGACTAGCTTCTTCTATTCTTGGTTCTTACTTTTGTGTGCTACTGGTATTATAAGGTTCACCTGGAGAATGAAGCTTTTGACGGGGCGGAGGGGAGTTGCTATATTATATGCTTATATGTTACTGGGTCTAGGTTTTCTGAGGGCTGTTACCCCTGAATTTGGTGATCTAGTGAGTCAAGAACAACAACTTGAAGGAACGTTCAGGTAACTTTAGTTTCTGATTCCTATATTGCTGATGTTGAGTCATTTGTGGTAAATGCGAATCTCAGATATGATATCTCTCATGAATTAGGTTTATGCATGAAAGATTGCGTGCTCATGCCGAGTCTGTTGCTTTCTTTGGAGGTGGTTCTAGAGAAAAAGCTGTAAGCCTTTTGAAATCCTCAATCTTGGTCCAAATCATAATATCATATATAAAGTGAAATGGTACATGTCATACTGTCTTCATAAAGTGTTCTTCGGTATCCCTTCATTCCTGAAAAAAAAAATGAAGGAAAGAAAAACAAATCAAATGCCTATTTTCTTCCAAATGACAATATGTAGGAGTTGTTTCATCTCTGACTCAGTTATATTGATTACCAAAATTGGAAATTAATGCAAGTTTAGAAATAAATTTGAACGTTATTGTGCAATGTTTGTATTTTGAGTGCCCACTTATGTATGCATGGTAATTTAATTTAACGGATTCACATTTATATTACTAAACAGATGGTTGAATCTAAGTTCAAGGAGCTTCTTGATCACTCCTCGTCTCTTTTGAAGAAGAAGTGGTTGTTTGGTATTCTGGATGATTTTACCACAAAACAACTTCCACATAATGTGACGTGGGGGCTGAGCTTGTTATATGCCATGGAACACAAGGGAGACCGAGCATTGATATCCACTCAAGGTGGGTTTATTTATGATTATTATATAGATGCATTTATAATAATCTCTCTTATCTCTCACATGTTATAACACTTTCAGGTGAGCTGGCACATGCATTGCGTTTCTTAGCATCTGTTGTATCTCAAAGCTTTTTAGCTTTCGGCGACATTCTGGAATTGCATAGGAAGTTCCTTGAACTGTCTGGCGGCATCAACAGAATTTTTGAGCTTGAAGAGCTTCTAGATGTTGCACAATCTGGTACATTTTCTATGTTCGACAATCATGTCACAGTTGCATCATTTTCCTATTGATTTTCATCTTCCCCACTCAATGACAACCACATTTATGAATTCAAATTACTAATGGTATAACATTTTTTGGCCATTGAGAGAGGTTTTCTTGAGCGCTTTGTTACATAGTCAGATGGTAACCATCTTTTTTAGTGTAGCAATTAAGATCCATTCCATGAGTCTCTCTGTAGATGTGAATACCATGGATAAAAAAAAAAAAGGTTATCTGCTGCTTGTGTCTCCCAACATTTTGGCTTCTGGGAAGGTTCATATGTGGGCATCCTTAGTCCCACTTAGTTAGAGGTTTGTTTCCATTTAGAACCTATTATCCAGGTTGTAATAGAAAAACGTACTCTTGTGCCTGTTCTTGCCCAATGGTATTATGGGTTCTAATGAGAATTAAACCTACATAGCCCACAATGTAATTCGACAGATAGCGGCTGATGCATGGTAAAGTCTATGTGCCAACCCAAAAGAAAAAAGCGTAGTGCATGGTAAACTGACAATCTTGCATAAAAAAACAAGTGTATCAGGGTATTGACATATAGTCACTAGTCTGCATTTTGTAGGGATAGAGAATACTTATCGTATTGGTGCATTAGAGCTGAGAACTTTCCATTGCTAGAAAAGTATACTGATCAAACAAGATTATGCTACTTACAACTTAATGCCTTGGGCGATGGTGGCTTCTGTGACTGAAACATATGTACAAATGACCTAAATGATATTTTTGAAAAAAAATATCAAGATCTTACCACCGCATAGATGAATTGTGCATATGTACCTTTGTCTAAGCCTGTTTTCGCGATGGTGGCTTCTGTGACTGAAACATATGTACAAATGACCTAAATGATATTTTTGAAAAAAAACATCAAGATCTTACCACCGCATAGATGAATTGTGCATATGTACCTTTGTCTAAGCCTGTTTTCTGATTTTCTCATTAGTTAGTATATGCTTCTTGTGTGTTTAAATTGCCAAGTTGAATATTCTTTTAGTATTGCATAAGATAAATCTATTAGAATAAAATAATGTAGCTATTTTAGAGTTATCTGACATTTCTTCATTCATGTATCCATAGTTGTTGGTTATTCAGGGGCTTCCGAAACTGTTACTCTGTCACCATCTAAGGGGAGAGATTTTCATTCTGAAGATGCCATTACCTTCTCTGAAGTTAATATTATCACCCCATCACAGAAAATGTTGGCCAGGAAGTTAACATGTGATATAGTACCTGGGAAAAGCTTGCTTGTTACTGGTTAGTGTTTAATGTTGTTTTCTTTTTTCACATATTACTATTTCTTAAATATGCTGTGGAATCTACAACTGAGAAGTATGCGATTCTTAAAGGTCCAAATGGGAGTGGTAAAAGTTCTGTCTTTAGAGTTCTTAGAGGTCTTTGGCCCATCACGAGTGGAAGAATCTCTCAACCGTCGCAACATGTTAAGGAAGATATTGGTTCTGGTTGTGGAGTGTTTTATGTTCCTCAGCGACCGTATACATGTTTGGGAACACTCAGGGATCAAATTATCTATCCTCTATCTTGTGAGGAGGCTGAGTTAAGGGCATTGAAGTTGTATCGAGAAGGTAAATTTCTATCTGAAATTTCTTCTCTCTTATATAGATGTGGGTTAGTATGGGTCATATGTTTCATTTTGGATTATGAGATATAAGTGCTAACTATTACCCTAGGAAATAAATGACTTTTCAACTACCAGGTTTTGAAGATTTTAATTGTTCTAATTCAGGTGAAGAAATTTCTGACAACACCAATATTCTAGACATGCGTTTAAGAACTATTCTGGAGAATGTTCGATTGAGTTATCTTTTGGGAAGAGAGGAAGGTGGTTGGGATGCGAATCTGAATTGGGAGGACACGCTCTCTCTTGGGGAACAGCAGAGATTGGGCATGGTATGATAATATGAGTCTCAACTCTTTCTTGAGCAGCAATTTGTTTTATTTTCTTTCAAGGATTTCTATGTTGTCTGACATGATATCTTACATTTTGAAGGCACGCTTATTTTTCCACAAGCCTAAATTTGCGATCCTTGATGAATGCACCAAGTATGTGGCATAACTCCCCATTTGTTTGTTCTCTTATTTCACTCTAAAGAGATGTCCGTCACTATCTAATATCTTTTCTACACAAATTTTTTTCTTACATTTTCTTCTTTTTCCGTTTTCCTTTTCTATTTCTTGAACAACTGGCAGTGCTACGAGCGTTGATGTCGAAGAACAACTTTATCGGCTCGCGAAAGACATGAATATCACAGTTGTTACCTCCTCACAAGTAAGTACTTCTATAACTATATGTAGCTGTATATCATTCTGCATTTTGGTGTACATGAGATGAACCTTTTAGGACATTAATCTGGTTTTATTGTTGGAGCCTCTCTGCCGGACATTAGTGTGAGTTAGTTCTCAAAATTTAGCACCATAGGGTAAGTGTTGAGTCACAAACTTTATTTATTGTTTTTTGCTTTCACGTGTTCTCAGCGTCCTGCTCTAATACCATTCCATTCCCTGGAATTACGGTTCATTGATGGTGAGGGTAACTGGGAACTTCGTTCAATAAAGCAATGAGTCGACATGCCGGAATCACAAACCATTGGTCGGCTAGGGTACTGAGAGCTACGTCCAATAAAGCAATGAGCTGACCCTGCTTGGCATCTGCAGTTAACCCTTTGTACAGTGTAAGATGGTTTATTTTTCGAGACCTACCCTAAGTAATACATCTTAGAAGTCCATTAGAGGAAAGCTGTGTTTCTTTGCTCGTACGTGACAGGTAGCCTGAAGGAAAAGCCGATTGCTTCGTTTTATCGGGGCATTACTGTCGAAATGTGGACAATAAGATTGGAGAATACAAGAGAGTAATAATCTGGGTAGGTGAAAGAAATTTAATATGTACAGTTTCCCCCAATTTTCCCAAAAGTTTGGGATGTAAGAATTCATAATTTGATCATATTGATGAGCCTCCATATAGAAGAAAATAAACAATGTGTCATTGAGCATCTCGTCGTATGTTCGGCTTGAAAAGCTCGTCAATAAAACAATCACGTTGTTAAGATATGGGTCTTTTCGAGCGGAGCCTGCACAAGTTTATTCATCTGTTTCTGAGTCTCTGACTGCCTTTTTTTCGCTCGGTACCTGTTTATGTGGTAGTGTCTTTGCACTTGCGAGGAGAGATTTTTCTAAGTACCTGGCATTCAACCGCTCTTTCACATGTCATAATACAAGAGCAGGCGCGTCTCTCCGCTTATTTTATGACATGTGGAGTTATTGCTTGAATACTTGGCTCTATGAAAAAAATTTCCACCCAAGAGTTGGTGAGGTAATATCAATGCTTTTGAGTGTTTTATTTCAAGAACTTGTGCCTACTTTCACAGTCTAATAGTTATCTTGAAAGATGAAACAAACACATCAAATATTTAGGACTTCTAAACTTACATATCAAAAACCATCAGCCTCAAAATCTTAGTAATTTCAAGCACATTTAAAGTCACTGTATCCATGCACACACTATTTTTTTTATACACCTCTATTCTGGCCATCATAGTGACTAAATCAAAAGAAAATAATAAACATGATTATTATCATAGTAGAGAAAAAAAGGCGATTCTTCTGACTCAACCCAACTCAACACAATCTAATTTTAGGTTGTGATGATTAAATAAACAAAAACAATAAACATGATTAAATAATGAATCGACCCAACTCAACAAAAGAATTTGATCAAGTTTGATTCTTTCAAGTTTTTACCTCATTCTAACTTGCTCTGCATTGTTCCAAACAAAAAACAAAAAAACTTTGCTCTGCAAGTGATGGATAGCGCATTCCCCTTTAACCTAGTGAGTCTCCGATCAAAACCCTTCCCTTCCTCTTAACGTAGTTTAGAATAAAAATATTGTTTTGATTAAAACAAAATATGCTCAACGGGTTTAAAAGTCGAATTGTTAAGTTGACCTGTAACATCTCACATCGTCCAGGAGAGTGGATCTTATAAGTCTTATATGTATATTCTCATCTCTACCTAGTACAAGGCCTTTTGGGAGCTCACTGGTTTCAAATTCTATCAGAACTCCGAACTTAAGCGAGTTCATACGAGAGTAATCCCATGATAGGTGACCCACTCGGAAGTTATTGTGTGAGTTCCCAGAAACAAAACCGTGAGGGTGTGATCGAGACCCAAAGCGGACAATATTATGCTACGACGGAATCGAACTTAGGATATGGTGGGGGGGCCTGAACCGAGATGTGACATGACCCAACCAGAATTGCAACTTTGCAAAAGACAAAAAATTAGTGAAAATTATAGCGGACTTGTAGTTTCAAAGTGTGACTCAATGTTCATATTCTTCAATGATTTATATAATTTAGCTATAAAATTTAATTTTCATAACTATTTAAATTTTTTGTTTTAATCTCAATTATTTATTTCTATCATTCAATATTACGTAATATTAAAAAAGAAAAATTAATGAAAATGGCTTGAAAACTTTGAGTTTTAATGATAAGGACAAAATAAAGGATAAAGTGAATAGTACCAGGTTTGACTTTTTAGTGTAAAAATGTGATTTTTCGTTAAAATGAACAGTACCGTGGGCTTTTCGTTAAAACTCCTTATTAAAAATCCCTCTAATTTTGCCCATTCACGATTTACCTAGTTTAAATCCCGAAGTCACGGGAGCAAAAGTCGCGGCTTTTTATCCCCAAATATGCGAAATCCCTACGGCCGCAAAAAGACCAAACACCCCCACACAATCCTTTGAAATCCCCCCCTATCCCCCCGTCACATCAAAGGCCATTTCAGTAATTACCCACCCACATTACGTAAAATATCAACCCTCTCCCCTCGGTCTCAGTCTTCTTCCCCCCCCCCCCCCTCTCTCTCTCTCCTCACTCACCCACTCTCATCTTTCTCTCTCCTCCTTTTTCTCATTGGAACCATCGAATCCCTATAAAAACCAACAAATAAATCGCAATCCCAACCGTTCATCTTCCATCCAACGGTTAACTTGAGTCGGCGATTGGTTTTCCCCCCTCTTTCCCCTTGTGGCTTTTTATCATAAACCCTAGCCGATACCAGTCCGCCCCTCCAGCACTCCCGCTTTCTCTCTCTCTCTCTCTCTCTCTCTCTCTTTCTCTCAAACCCAATCTCTCTCTCTCTCTCTACTTTCTCTCTCTTAGTTTTAGATCTGGTTTGCGTCTCCTGTAAATTAGTCTCTCCCTCTCTCTCTCTCTCTCTGTATGTATTTCTGTTGATGTTGTGTACTTCTTGTTAATCGTACTTGTTAATTTCTCTCTCTCTCTCTCTCTCTCTCTCTCTGATTCATTTTCTCAACTGCCAAACACTTTCTTTTTCTTTTTGTTGATAATTTTTTCTAAATAATAGGAAAAATCTGTTAATTTCTTTTTTTTTTCTTGTAATTAATGAACCCAACTCGTTCCGAGTTCCGAGTCCAACCCCGAGTCTGACCGAGCGCATAGAGTTCCGCGTTTTCCCCGACCCCGAGTCTGGGACTGAGTCGACTCGGAGATCGACTAGGCGACTCAGCGAGTCGAGGAGGAGAAGGAGGAGGACGACGAGTAGGAGTGCGCCCAGAGTGGTGCTGCTCCGGAATCTGAGCACGGAAATGCCATCAGTGGAGATGAGGCGGACCACGAGGGTTTTCGGGATGGGGACGGCCAAGGGCGGTGTGGACGGGGCTCGGGTTTTGCGGTCCGGCCGCCGCCTCTGGCCCGAGTCGTCCGAGTCCAAGCTCGAGAGGGCCCACCGTGGCGATGAGGACTGGCTCAAAGTCATGAAAAGCCATGCCAGTGATTCTGTTGTTTCTTTAAAGCCCAAGAGATGGCCCGGGAGCCACCACATCCGGAGTTCGAAGCAAACCCCCGTCGTTTCGAAAGTTCCAGTGGCTAAGAAGCCTGAAAGTAATGAGCTTTTGGCAGATGAGCTTATGGCAGATGAGCTTAAACAGAAGAAGATGTATGGGATTGTGTATACCCGAAAGAGGAAGCGCACCACTGCGGATGTGGAGAAGGAAGGTGGTTCCGATGATAGAATGTATGGGCGGAGATTTTTTCGGAGGCAGAGGAGGAAGGCGAGCGGGGAGCTGGATTCCCATGTGGGTTGTGTTGAAAGCATACCGGTTTCGCATTCCAGTGCAAGAGTTCCAAAATTAGCTTGTAGAAACTCACTGTATAGGAACAGTTTAACTTCCCGTGGTATTCAGAAGAGGCGGAGTTCATTGAGCAGAAGGCGATCTAGAAATCCTTCGCTGGTTGCCTTTCGGAAGCCCAATGGAGCCTTAGTTTCTGAGATAATCAGTTCTAGGAAGAAAGGCCACCCTTTTTCTTCTGTAGCCTCTAATAATAAGCGTAGGAAGTCAGTTCCAACTTCCCCTGTAGGTAACCTGATAGAAGACGGTTCAACCATGGAGGGATCAGCACGGGATTTGGATTCTACATGTTGCTCGGCAAATATATTGATCACTGAAGCGGGCAAATGTTACAGGGAAGATGGAGCAACCGTCATGTTAGAAACCTCTTCATCTGGAGAGTGGCTTCTTGTGATCAAGAAAGATGGATTAACCCGTTACACCCACAAGGCAGAGAAAGTAATGAGGCCCTGCTCTAAAAACCGTCTTACGAATGTTAAAACGTGGTCTGCGGATAATATTGGGGATAATGGTTGGAAGCTAGAATTTCCCAATCGATCTGATTGGTATATTTTCAAGGACCTTTACAAGGAGTGCTCCGATCGTTCTGTCCCATCTCCAGCTGTCAAGTTCATCCCCGTGCCCGGTGTGCATGAAGTCCCAGGATATGCAGATGGTCACCATACTCCTTTCCACAGGCCCGATTCGTACATATCTATGAATGTTGATGAGTTGTCTAGAGCCGTGGGAAAGAGAGATGCAAATTATGACATGGACTCTGATGATGAGAAGTGGCTGAAGAAGTTCAACAGTGACTTTGTTGCTGAGGATGAACTTGATGACCATGTTTCCGAGGATAACTTTGAATTAATTGTCGATGCAATCGAGAAGGCATTTTATTATAGACCGTATGATTTCTCTGATGACAATCCAGCTGCAAATCTTTGTCCGGAGATGGGAAGGAGGGAAGTAATAGAGGCTGTGTATGGTTATTGGATGAATAAACGGAAGCAGAAGCGAGTATCATCACTGCTTAGGGTGTTCCAGGTACCTGCCACATTATGCTTCATTTTCTTTTGCTAGAGTAGTTCTCGGAGTACACAGAACCGAGTGCTGGCGTTCTAGGGTTCATATAGCCGACCCCACTTAGTGGGAAAAGGCTTTGTTGTTGTTGTAGAGTAGTTCTCGGAGTAAATCTGATCTGCATTTTTAAGTTCTTATAATTAGGTTGTTTGTTGGCATTACTGAACCTTTTTTTTTGTTAACAGGCGTATCAGTCGAAGAGATCTCTGCTAGACCCAAAGCCTATCATGCGCAAGAGAAGATCATTCAAGCGACAGCCAAGTCAAGTTGGTAGAGGAAAACAACCAAGTTTCTTGCAAGGTAATTTAATTCTCTTATTGCACGATCCTAGTTGTACAGTGAGTTTTACCATCCTTGTTAATATAAATTTACAGGGTAGCCTACATGGCATTGGCACTTGAATTTTAATTAATTCATCAGCTTCCCAGTGCCTGCAACAAACACTTGATATCATGTGAGGCCTCGAACTTCTGAAACCAATTGAAGTTTTTATAAGTACCCGCATCAATTATTTGTCGAGGGTCGCTTGTAGAATCCATCGTAATGCTAATCCTGCCCCTTTTTTTTTTTTTTTTTGTAATTTTCGATTCAATTTTATCTTCCTATAAGCTACATAGAAGGACAAACTTTTGAAACATAAGCTACACCCCCTGAAGGAAAATAAAACCTTGACTTCGGGTTTGGGCAAAGGTATTTCGGTTAGGGGTTTAAGTGTTATCTGTTTTGTTTCTGTAAAAGATCTGATTTCTCAGCTTGGCTTTTTATTATATGAGAACTGTATATCTGAGCTTGTATTGATATACAGCTATGGCTGCAGAACAAGATGCGATGCAAGAGCAGAATGCTGTGTATAAAGTTGAAGAAGCGAAAGCTGCGGCCCAGAGATCTGTGGAATTTGCTATCCGCAAACGACAACGGGCTCAGTTACTCATGCAGAACGCAGATTTGTCAACTTATAAAGCGACGATGGCATTTAGAATCGCTGAAGCTGCCCTGGTTCTCGGATCACCGGATGCCGCTGCTGATTATGTTCTTGATTGACCAATTTAGGTGGTTTCTGAATCCTGATGACAGTCGGAAATAACAGTTTTCTGGTTACAGGAAGGATTTTGCAGCCGTTGGTGCCCCCTCCCCGCATGGCTGTTGTTGAAGCCTTTGGAGGACAGGTCATGGATTGAGTGCTATAATTTTGTACAGGTTTTAATTGGATGTACATTTGTATTATTAAACCTCACATCGTCAAATTATCAGATAGTGTACGGGTCGAAATAGTCGATTTTCTTGGGGGTGTAAAACAAAAAAACAAAAAAAGAAAAAGTGAAAATATAGCAAAATTTAACCTTCTTGTTTGGGTGCTCTGTATGATAAATCAATTTAAATAATTACTTGACATTTTGATGATGACCTTGACAGTATTGAAGCGGGATTTTACTCTCCCGTCATTTATGGAGCTGGATATTTCTAAATTATTGGCATTTAGTTTGACTAAAATGCCAGGTGTCAAGGTTTTATCTGTTAAGAATTTCAAGTCAACTTATATAGTAGATACGTAGAAAATTTTCTCCAACTACGATGCGAATATTGTTGCAAGAATGCCCTAAAAGCAATCAAAAGATTAATAAAATTAAACTACATAGGACGCTTTTGCCACAAGTCACATAAGCTAATTACCGGGCAAGATCATCATACATAAATTAATTAAAAAATCTCCTTGGTGAGTTCGTGGATAACTCTATTAAGATTATATTAATGATCTGTACATTTGGAGGAAATAGCTTAAGAGATAAGTTTTTTTTTGTTTTGTTTTAAACATGATCAAATATGTGTATTTGCATGGAATCTTAAATGTCAAGCCAGTAACTCTCATTAGTCGTATTGAAGTAACCATACATACAACGTCATCCGGCTCTTTCTGACCGTAGTTGGTATTATTTTCGGACTAATTTTCTGAAACAAAGGAGATCAAACGTAAGACATAACAAGAATCAAGCACAATAGACCTTGCTTTCGTATTTGTTGCACAATAGACCTACTAAGTTTGAATATATTGTTAAAATTTTATTTTATTTTTAAATACGGAAGACCTTTTTATTAAATTCGCACAAGGGCTCCAAAATATTCGATACGTCCCTGCCCAGTGCAAAGTTGAAAGAACAGTATTTTACCGCAAAAGAGCAGCAGGGACGTACTCTTCTCCGCCAGGCCACCAAATTGCGGCCAATGTGATGTCCTTTTTCCTGAGCTTCTGGAATCTCCCCCCAGGATGGTAACTTGGTAAGCATCCAACGCAACTCAAGCCAGTAATATGTTAAAAGATTTTCTCCTTACAAATTCTGCAGCACGACACGAATGCTAATCACTTTTGTGTGACTTAGGACTCGGCACTAGCATCTGACAGAATTACTTTGAATCCGTTCAACTATTATGATATGCTCGTTTTGCAGCTAATTCCGATATCGCCGGTGGCTTGGACAGTCTACGGACTTGTGACATTCCAAGTGCGGAGATCGCCATCTGTTCCAAAAATAACCATATAATCTACTTCCAAAACAAATCAAACACCAACACCGAGAATTTAAATTTAACAAAATGTCGATCTTCTCGGATCATCAAAAAGTTCACATGGTGACACACTCATTGTGAGTTGGATTACGATCTTTGAAACCGCCTCACAAACATGACTACGAAATTGACACATACACGGTACATTAGTATGTTTACATAATGAATTACAAGCAAACTATTCGGCATTCCAGGAGTTCAGAATACAGTATTGCACTGATAACACGAGCTATAGGTGACTTGGAGTTCTTTACACGATACATTTTCTTTTACGTTCTCTTTATGTTCTACAAGGGTAAACCTAAAGCATGATTCTTAAATCAGTATTTGTGCACAGCAATGAACTACCTCTCACCAGGTTTGACGGGAGCATTGGCCAGGTCCTGAATCTCCTTCTTGCTCTTTATCACAGTCCAGCTCCTGGTATGGAAATCCACTTTATCCAAGTCCTCTACGATGCCCATATACCCATATAGAAATCGCTCCTCCGGGTTGTCTCCCTGCATTGCTGCTTCCACAATTTTGCCATTCGAGGATGTTGCTCGCTCAAAATCTACTCTGCCACGCTTATGCTCTGCAAAATGCTTCTGAATCCTCTCCGCGTCCCCAAGCCCAGTAAACGTTCCCAAGAACTTCACCACCAAAACACTTTGGTCAGCAGGCTTGCCCAGGCAAATCTTGATTCTTCCCTTGATTAAACCGTTACCTGCCATGTCATGTTGAACTCAAAAGTTTCAAAACAAAAAATTGTCCACCTTACTCCAAATAATTTAAAGATCCAGAAACCCAAATGGTACCTTGCCTTGATATCCGCTTAGCCTGCATACAACGTGATTACCTTCTTTTCTAGTTTACTTATTTGATATTTTGTCTAACTTTATGCTCAAGCATTTAATAGCTTCAGTAAGTACTGTATAACTAAAAATAATAAAAACGAAGTCACTCACTTCTTAGAAAAGCCTCGAGCGCCTCCATGGATACAACCTTCCAACATTCAGGATTGTTGTCGGACATAGAAATATTGTGGACAACAATTACAGGAGGCCAGAGAATCAAATCTTCCTTCTGAGCCAAAGCTTCTGCCTTGGGCAGGACCTGGGGAACCCAAGTGACCGTGTCAGGGGGGACAATGGTACTCCATCCCAACAGAACACAAACTGCTTTTAGAAGACCCAAGTGCTGTGCCCTCAGCCCAACTTTGTGAGACATATATGCATGTGTTACCAGGCGCTGAGTGTCCATGAACTCCTTCGACAAGCTGCAACACAGCATAGATAAATAAAAAATTGAAAAAGTATAGTATTCGCGAGTACCACTTCTACCAGAGAAAAAATAAAATCAAGGCAGAAACATCTACAATATCCCATTTAAGTAGAATCATATACAAATTTCACGCCCTAATCAGTATCCTATATAAAAATTCAAAAATTAAAGACAAACTTCATTAAAAAAAACAGTGAATACAAAACCATATGCAATTTTAAGACCCTCAACTGCTACAGTATTGGTTGATTCAAATTAATCATCTTGCCTCTCATTTGAGGCAGGGCTTCGTTCCTTCATATCCAGTAATATACACATTCATAAGGTGTGATGCTTTATACCAGCAACAAACTACCACATTATCAGGCTTGGAACGGACTTGTATCAATTTAAGACACAACTCTCTGACATAGTAGATATCCTCATAAAAGTAAGTACGCATCAACCTTGGAGCAGTAACTAAACAAACCAATGCGCATCTAACTCTCAATACAACTTTGTCCAACGAATGCTTTCTTAATTTCACCCTTAGAAGTTTTATGACATTTTATTATTTATTTCTAATTTGGGTTCTAGTCATCTTTTCTAAAAGCTCAAAATTATCTTCCACAGAGCATATAGGAAGTAGCCCACACATTTAACTTTACAATCAAGTAAATATTTGGTCTTCCCATGATAACAACATGAAAAATCATATTATTACCCTGCATTGTTACCAAACCAAATGATTGATCTCAATGTCACTGACTTCGTAGATCACTCCGTGCGCTCTTGTGAAAGGGAACTTTAAACCTACTCATGCACATATTATAGTCCCTCAGAACCTATTACTCCAATTTTCATTGCAAATCTTCTTTCCCATTTCTTACCAACTATAACTAGCTAACTTCTACTTAACTAGTTTCTACATAACTGGCCAGTTTCTTCATACTGTCGATCTACAAAATACAATGATGGACTCCAGAACCTCAAAGATAAACTTACTCCAAGTGAGAAGCTATGGAACTTAACACTGCTTCATAAGCTACAGATATGCTTTATGATCACATTTTTTGCATGCATTACAAAAATAAAAAATAAAAAATGTCCCTTCATGAATGAATGTCCTCCAAAGGCATTTCAAAGTCCTGAGAATATTTCCTAAAATGTTCAGGTATAATAAATACATGTATGAGTAATGACACACTAGGCATTTCGACCTGGATGCCAATAACTGGATACCAAAATGGCTTCAGCAATTAAGTTTGTATCAGAGTGTGGAATGAGAAATTGATTTCCCTTTCTGAGAGGCCTAATTGAATCAATGTATCATTTCAAACCAAGAACCTCATTTCAATCTTGTTCTACAATCCATCCTATGTACATCCTATCCCTCCACCTCAAACAATAAACCAATTTGCATAAACTCTTTGCAGCACCAAAGCCTAGAACTATGTATAGAAGATCCACATTTACTTTTGCTAGTGAACAAGGAACTAAAAAACACTAACAGGTCCTGTGTCAGTTTCTGCTGGACTAGGACGACCCTTGTTTCATCAAATGGTGTCTGTCTTTCCCACTACAAAAACCATGTTTCCTGGAAATTTCAACCATGATTGGTAATGAACAACTCCGCAAACACCATTTCGTATTAGTAGATGTTCACCCAACGAACAATAAGGAAAGAATCAAAAGACCACATAACTTTCACAAATTTAAGGTCATAACAAGTGATTTGAGTAATACTAAAGAACCCTAAGTAACAAAGCTTAAAATAACTGCAGCAGTTGACTGCATCAATACGAGCAATACTAAAAACCTCCTGAATGAAAAGATGAAAACTGGAGTCCCACTTAGAAAGAACATGACAGAAAAGAAAACAGACCTTCGGCCACATACGATGCAGAACAAAGTTCCAGCCTTTCCTTGTTCCTTGTATCTTCTTCGAACAGCCGAGTTCATATTTAGCTTTTTAGAAAATGTTAAAAAGGCTTCATTTACCATTTGCATAAACTCCTCAGAGTCCTCGGATGGCTCAGGACCTGCAGAGCTCAGCCCATTTTCTGATAAATCAACATCAGTACCATCACTTGCATGGACATCTTCTAAATAACTATCATGTCTTTTCCAAACTCGGTGCTGTTTGTGAACACCACTTTTTATATCAGTGTGGCGCGGCTTATGCCTACTTAATGGACCAGACTTTTGATGACCCTTGATATATCGATCACCTTGTTTATAGAATCTGACTGAATGCCTTTGCGCATTTTCAAAAGAGTGTTGAGATGGCAACCAATCATCATATTCATATTCATCATGACGGCGCCCAACAAATACCCTCTTAGCCTTACTGTATCTATCATGATCAAATCCAGCTGATGCAGATGTACAGAAACTGCCTACATCTCCATCATTCCACTCTTCACCACTATCATATAAATCTTGGAATTCACTAGATGTCCACTTACTAGACATAATAGTTCTAGGATTATGTGTACTCATATGTTCTTCAGTAGCATAGTTTCTTTTGAGCATCCTATCTCTCATAATCTGCATTCCAGCAGGATGTCCACGCATTTCTGACTCATATTTTGATACAGGAGACAGCCTGTCCTGATACTTCATATTCACATCTCTTTCAAAACCATAATCTTCTTTTGGATGTGCGAACTGAAAATCTTGGGATGCCCTGAAATGGGATAGTTCATAATCTTGTGGATTTCTCCTTCCTAAATTGACATGTGTGCGTCCTGAACCCAAATATTCTGCACCGTGCTTTGATGTCTCTGATACTCTTCTTGAATCAGGGTAGTCTATTAAAGATTGCCCTTGCAAAGTAGGATTATTCATCATAATGCCCTTTCTTGAATTTCCAGAAAATCCCTCAGTATCATCCATTCTATCCATAACAGGGTTCATAATACTAGGTCTTGACAAATTTTGATGCTCATAAACCATTCGAGTATGATCATAGTCAAGTTGAGGTTGTGGAGGCATCATTTTATGTAAGTCATCAGATGGATATCCGCGATCATCAACTGGCATTCCCCTTGATTTGGGAAAATAATAATCATCATGCTCACCTCTAGTAGGACTATAACTCTGGTAAATTGCCAGACTCCTTTTGCCAGAATCAGGATCTCTAGAATAATCTGCTGGTGGCCTTTGCCTATATGCATTAATGCTCGAGGACTCTATAAACTTCCGGCTGCTACTTGAAAACTCATCCATAGAAGGTAAGTGATGGCCACCTCGGTAGGAATCTTGAAAGTCACTCCTTATGTCTGTGGAGGTTCTAGCATGAAAATCCGTATTAAGAGCACTTGACATCATTGGGTACAAACCATCCCTTGAAGGAAAAATGTGTTTCTCTCCTTTGTAGGATTCTGTCACTGGTAATCTATCCAAAGCAACAGGATCCATGTACTGAGGCCTTTCTTGCTGAAAGTGGCGTACATTCATAGTCCGTGATGATGATGGTAGGTGTTCACTGCCTTCTGCAGGGGTTGTCACAGGATGCAGGTCCGGAGGTGGCCAATATGTTCCTAGTACAGTGTTATCTTGGATAAGTGCGGGTTCTGATCCTCTTACCGCACCATCTTCCACATGCATTGATTTTTTACTCAATGCCTCATGTGTACCGCCAACTGACAATCTGCTTCCATTCAATTCCTCATTACTGATTCTAGAGTCATTATTCTCAGACCCGTAAACTCGTCTACTATTTGAAACGTCATTCACACTATATATTGCAGGCTCAGCCAATCCAGGTCTGTGTTGCAACTCCACAGGAACAGGTGCAAGTAGAGGTGGCGAATAATTCCTAGGCAAAACCCCGACTCCCTCATCAAAATGTGGCCTTTTCCGCATGTCACCAAAAGGCTGCAGTGGTGACCTGGATCTTGACCTCCGCCTCACCCGATCAGTCCTTCCACGACCCAAATGCCAACCATAGTCCCTCCTTTCAACAGAATCAGTCCTTTGACTCAAACCCACATCCCCTGGCAATCCCCGAGGGCTCAAATTCCTCCCAATAGACTGATCAGCCGCCTCGAGTCGCATATTACTCCTCCTACCACTATTACTATACGGGTCAGGACCCAATTCAAATCGGTGGGGGGCATGTAATCTAGAAGCTGGAGATTTTTTATTGAAATTTTCATGCTTCCCAGAATGCATTTTGAGATTCACAGCTAAAAATCCTCAAATTTTTATTTCATATAATTGAAAAAATATGATAATAAGAGCTCGAAAACCCTAACCCTAGTAACCCATCCAATCACAGTGCAAATGGGAAACCCCTAATCAGAAAAACATTCATATTATTCGACCAGAGATCACCGAACGGAAATTGAATTCCATGAAAAGTGAGAATTTCAAACCTTTCGCTGGGAATCCATGAAATTTCTGTACATGAATACGATTGATCTTTCTCAGACTCCTTCAGTTCTCGATCATAAACCAGAAATTTGCCGCTTTTTCTTCTCAAATTTTGTGATTGGAGCCGACGGGCAAGAGAAACTGATGGGTTAAGACCGTCGTTCTTCCACTGGGAATTTAAATTTCTTGGTTTTCTGGGCTGGTCGCTGAGAGAGTATTCTGAGAAATCGACGCAGTTGGAAGGAAACTGGGAAGAAGACGATGCGGTTTTGTTAGTGGGGAGCACTTTTCAATTGCATCTACCTTGACTGGAGGATTACTTTTTAAAGGATATAACTTTACGACTGTTTAGGCTTCATCGCAACCGTCGCTTATACTTACTTTGACCCAAAAAAAGAAAAGAAAAAAGACGTTGCTTAAACTTACTTCGTGATTAAGGAAAACAATATTTTGACCCCTTAAGTTTGTATTTAATTCCAACCCCATACAATATTTCAATCTCATACTTTTACTTAATATTTATTTAATGTCATATAACCATTAGCCAATTCATTAAATTGGTCGTTAAGTAATGGTGCGGCAAGCACATAACTCACATTTTGCTGATTTGGAGTCTAAACTTGTGCAAAGTGGTTAAAAACTAGGGAAATACTCTCAAATGAGACATTTTCTTAATCTTGGGACATAAATAAGACAAACCGGCCATGCACAAGTCATGCACACCATGTACAAAACCAAAATTACTAAAATGCCCACATATAAATACCAAAAACCCTTACTCATTTCATCATTTTTATCATTTGGAAGAGTGGATGCCGAGGAAGCTCTATGAGCTCTAGATTTCTAGGTTGAGCTCAAACCTTTGAGCTCCGATTTCCAAGAGAGAGAAGTCAAGAATGTTATCAGTATATGCAAGGTGTTGGATTATGGGTTTTAAAAGGTCATTCAGACGGTGAGTTAAAACCATAACAATGGGTTTTGAAAAAACAAAAAATGTAAAAACCTCTAAGTTTCGAACCCATGTCTTGTTGAAACTATGAAGGTATAGTCCCCACCATTACAAAATAGTTAGATATGTCTGGGCCAACCTATGCACATCATGATGTATTGAATTATAGCACACTAAATTTTATATTGGAAATAAAGTAACAACATTTGGAAGCATCCTTCAAATTAGAGGACAAAAAAGTAGTGGTGGGGATTCTTACAATGTTTGAAAGTTACATGCATCACATCCTCACCACATAAACACATTCAACACATTCTCTCTTTTGCCCATCTGATTTCATCCTCATCATGATAGACTTGTGTATAAATATGTTTCTCACATATAGTTGCAATAACCATTAACCCTCATAAAAAATTAGATTGCTCAGATAGCCAAAACAATTGAGATCACAAACATGTCCAAGTTCTCACATGAAACTAAGAGCTTTAACTCAGAGTTCTACGAGTGGTACAACATGGAACCTCCTCTACTTCCGAGGTTGCCGAAGGCAAATCCTATGTCATCGTTTAGTTATGTGGACTCAGAGACGCCACTGAAAGTATAAATCAGGTCCGCGATAAACTTGACTCTGAGACTGGCGTTGCCGAGTATTGGAACCACAAGCTAATAAAGGCAGAAAAAGAGCTTGTGGACCTCAATGGTGAAGTCAACGAAGGGCTCTACAGTGCAAGCAAGCAGAAAACGAAGGCTGGCATATGTGGAGAAAGGATCACATTCCTAAATTTTGAATTGTTCCAGAAGCATCGGGGTCATATTGAGTCATACGAGCATTCTCGGGAGGGAAATGCTTAAATAGAGGAGGAACGCAACAAGGGCTTTGAGAATTTTCGTCAATTGGCGAAGGGAAAAGAACCGCGTCAACCATAATGGGATTATATGACATTTTATTGTTG
The DNA here is from genome assembly GCF_916048215.2 of Malus sylvestris. Classification (NCBI taxonomy): domain Eukaryota; kingdom Viridiplantae; phylum Streptophyta; class Magnoliopsida; order Rosales; family Rosaceae; genus Malus; species Malus sylvestris. The sequence goes on from NC_062266.1 coordinate 6,293,031, forward strand.
TGCAATGTATTAGCTAAGTATTTTATGATAATAAACATATGTACTATGTATCCTTATTATATACATATACCATGCACACAGAATGCACATTAAATGCACACAATATGCATATCACATTTTAATATCATATGCACATAATATGCCATGCGCAAGACATCCACACCTTATGTACGCAACTTGTACAACATATGCACGTCGATGCACTCATTAGAAAAATTTTGTGAAATTTCTGCAATTGAACTGAAACACAAATTGGAACATACCAGTATTGTACTTCGTCAAAAATCAAAATTTTCCCACACATTACTATAAACCCAGTCGACATTAGCATGTTGGCCTTGGGATTCTCTTCAAGACTAGGCGTCAAAAGGGATGAGACTTACCCCATTATTTTAGGGTTTCATATCTTCGAAAACACACCATCCTCATATTAGTGAAATCCCAAACAATAAAGTGCAAATTGAATAACAAATTTTTCCTTTCATGCTTTGTTTCTAAATGGATTGGTTGACAAACTAGTTAGCAAATTTACAAGACAAGGTAGATGCGGTGTAGATTTGGTGTATATGACCCTCATGTCTTGTCCTAACCTACTTGTGTGAAATCCCATTCCTGGATTTCACTGTTATAATCTACGTATTTGTGTTATTGAGATTTTAGATTATTTTTCGAGAATTTATTTTAATTTGTTTGAATTTAGATTTTAATTAGATTAGTTACGAAGTTTGAAGTTTGGAAATTAATTATTTAAAATTCGTAGACCGTTCAAGGTCACAAGTTATATTTTCGAATAGAGATGCGTAGGCGAAAACCATTTGTGAAATGAAGTTATAACGAGGAAATTAGAGACGTTTTAGTTGTTGGGAAATAAATAAAGAAATGTTTAGAAGCTGCCAAGTGGCAGCAAGGGAGAAGGAAGAAAGGAGAGAGTGCAGGAGAGAAAAGGGGGGGGGGGACATCCCAATCAGAAAAGAGGAAAGAAAAGGAAAGGAGAAGAAAGGGAAAGGGGGAGAAAAAAAAAAGGAAGGAAACCGGGTTTCCCTCAACCCGTGACTCGACCCGGTGGATTCTCCCATCTCCGGCCACCTTGGACGACAAGGTTAGTGTCAAAATGACCCTTACCATGAGGCCCAACTGATCCCTCTTCCATTTTCATGTGAAAAGTTGGTGGAAATTTGGTGAATTTTGGGTGAAACCATACAAAAGGGGGCGCACGGGTTGGGTTCCATTCCGCCACGATTTGAAGCTACCTCCTCCAATTACCACCACCAATAGACTCCCTTCAATCCCAAGAACAAAGCCCAAGCAGTGGTGGATGCGTCAGAGCTCATATAGAAGCCGAATCGAAGCACACAATTCTCTAGGGTTACTACGGGTTCATGGAGAATTGAGGCTTTTCCAGGCCAAATTGGCTTTATCCATAGGTATGCAAATTACTCCCTCTCATTGAGATCTTCATTTCTGTAAATTTTGGTAATTTTAAAAAATAGTTGAATTTTTCCGACAAGTCGAGACGGCCAACGCCACCCGCGGTGGCGCGTGAGACGGTGCCCTGGCTAGTGGGCCGACGATATCCTTTTAAGTTCAAATAGATGCCTTAATTTCATAATTGATATCCGTATGACGTAATTTGATTGTTTGGACTTAGTTTCATTACGATACCTTATTTGGTCAAAATATGAATCAACGATCCGACTGTTGGATCATCACCAAACCTTAATGTGTGATAGATCATAATATTTTTGGATCATAGAAACTTACAGATCGGGAATCCGACGTACAGATCTTTCCTAATTGGATTTCTAAGTTTGTAAAATCAAATGTCGACCACCACTTGAATTTGAAATTGGCGGAGATCCGAGTGTCGGATCGTAATGAAATTTTAGTATGTGGTTTTAAAAACATAATGTGAACTTCGGGAAGTTACGGATCAAGAATATGATAGGCGGATCTTCCGGTTTAGATTTATAAGGTTGTGGACCCTACTCTCGACCATGATTGATGGTTGACTTTTCAGTCAACTAGCTTAAGTTCTTCTAGCATGCTGCTGATCTTAGAGTGTAGATGAGATGTTATGGAGCTTGATGGGCTCATCGTGATGACGTGTCTCCTTGATTGATGTGCACCTTGATTTACGTACTAATAACATTGTATTGTTATATGCTTGTTTATTTTATGTGATTTGACTTGTGTATTGAAATGTTCGTCAAATTGAGAGCTAGTAGGAGACCATGACCCTGCTTGGTTAATCCGCAATAGGGGGTCACTAGTGTCCCACTTGGTTAATCCGCAATAAGAGACCATATTATTTATGGATCGTGCTTAGTTAATCCGCGATAGGCGATCCTTATGGCTATACATACTTAGGAGTGATCATGTTTGGTTAATCCGGGATGGGTGATCACTACCTAACAGTTCCGTAGGTGTGACTCTGCTTGGTTAATCCGTGATAGGGGGTCACTACCTACTTAGTTATCTTGGTCCTGCTTGGTTAATTCGCGATAAGGGACCATATTTTCTATGGATCTTGCTTGGTTAATCCGCGATAGGCGATCCTTATGTCTTTGTATGGCCATACACACACACACACACACACACACACACACTTAGAGGTAATCACTACCTAGAGCTATATGATACAGTCTTGCTTGGTATATCCACGATAGGGGACTGTTAGAGGTGATCATGTTTGGTATATCCACAATGGGTGATCACTACCTAGAGTTAGGATGTGGTCCTGCTTGGTATATCCGCAATAGGGGACCATATGTATTCAGGGGTGATCATGCTTGATGTATCCACGATGGGTGATCATTGCCTGCACGACGAGATTATGCCTATGGTTCTGCTTGGTATATCCGCGATGGGGGACCATATGCATTCTAGAGGAATGATAATTAGTTGTACTTGGTAAATTGGATAGGCGATTTCATTGAGTGATCCGGAACCCGAGATTGTTGGATTTCGTAAAGTGGTCTGAAATCCCATTATTTGGAGAAGTAGGCTTGGCCTAACTGGGTCACTCTAGCCTTAGTTTTTTATATATATTTGTGTAAATGGTTTCGAGAATCTTGTGAATTGAGTTAGAAAAGATGTTGGGGGTCTGGGTAACTCATTCGGAGTTTGTAGCGACTTGATTATGATTTCATAAAGCATGATTCTATACTCAATGTTTATAGATTGTGATTGATGATCTATTTTTACTAAATATCACATACTTGTATTATTGTCACTCACCCGAGCCTTGCAGTTTATCTAAGTGTCTGATTGGCCCGATGTACCATTTCCATGATGTAGGCATTGATTTTACATGTGACAGATTTGGATAGATTACTAGAAACCACTTGATATTTTGGATTCCGTTGAGTGGTCTGGAATCCTTGCTCTTGCTCATTTCCATAAAGTTAGTCTAGAACCCTGGATTCGAGTGAATGCGAATTACCCACAACAGACCTTGTTAATATAAATTAGAATTACCAAGTTAGTACTTGGAATCCAAGCAGGGAATTATGTATAATTCCTTTATTAAATTTCTTGCACTGATATGTGATCTGGTTGACTGATTAACGTAATTAAATGTTAATATTGTGTCTCCTTGATTCATGGATTGGGTTACTTGAGGTGATTGTGGAATGATGTTGAATATGATTGTTATTAATACGATTAGATTAGTGATCAATGCGATTAGAGGATACTATTGTGCTTTGTCGATTCTTTGATATATTACATGCTATGAATTGTGATTTTATGTTGAAACATAATTGTTTATATGATGGATGAAATAGAAACCCTGATTGTCATGTGGGTTCGTTATGTAGCTTGAATCGAATAATTCATTCTTGACAAGTCCATATGTTTGATGGATGAATTATGAATTAATAAAGTATGAATTCGGAAGATATGGAAATGATTGTTAGTATTTTGATCAAATTAGTTAATTAATGTGGCTAGAGAACGGTTTGTGCTTCGTCAGTTCTTTAATATGATATATGTTGTGAATTGCGATATCATGTTGACACATAATGATTTATTTGTTGGATGGAAGACAAATCGTGATTCTTCATAAGGGTTTGCTATGTAGCCCTGAGTCCATAAATTTTATGTTGGTCAGGTTCTAATAAATGATTGAGGAATGCTATGCTTTTTTGCTTAAACTCAATGTGATACATGTCTGATTTTGTGAGTGACGAACTACGGATGGCTTGATCCCAAATAAGGGTACTTATGCAGTCTAACAAGAATGTTAGATGTAGCCATAAAGCTTACGAAAAATTATTATGAACATTGAGTGGTCTTATTTCATGTCCTGGAGAGGGGTATATTGGATGTTCGAGTATTTAGTGACGTCATGTGGCGATCCTGGGCGTAGGTCAAGATCGGGGCATGACAACTTGAGGTGTGCATTGCATTCAATATGTGCAACATGTGCTTTTTCCTCATGTCAACTCATAAATTTCGCAATGTTTAATAATAATATATCACAAAAGTAGTGGGTTTTAATTAATGTTTTGTTTGAGTACTTAATTTGACCCAAAAGGGTTTTGGAAAAAAGAATTAATTTTTCCAATTCAAGTTTATATGTTTTTAGTATTCAAGACGTAGCATGGAGTGTGCATATCAAGACCATAGGAGATCATTCAGTGTGCTTAGTGTGTGCATAGTATGTGGACATAGTGCGCATCGTATAAGACGTGATTATGTGTCGTCATTGGCATGGTCCTTGGCCTCGGCACTGGCTCCATCCCCAAGCACGTCGTCGACCGAATTGTCATGCTTTAGAAACAAGGGTAGCTTCAGAACTTTGTAGGAATACCCACGAACCCTGTCTCTTGGGATTCTTGTCGGACCTTGATTCGCACCCTGTTCTTGATCTCCCGATTAACGGCACTGACGAGGTTTATCCCCACCTCAACTTGGTCAAAGGTCGATGTGGGTCCTTATTGAGGGAGAAAATGGTGGAAGGTGCTTGTAAGAAATTCATCTGCATCGTTGATGAGTTGAAACTCCTGAAGAATTTGGGAGGAAGCTAATTAGCGATGTTGTTGGTAGGAAATAGAGACGGGGTTACACAATTTACGCAAAGCAAAATCATGGATTATGCTCTCTAAGTGAAGGTTGAGAGATTCGGAGAGTGAAATGAGAATGGATGATTTTTGGTGGTTAGGGGAAATAAGGGGAGAGCCAGTAATGTATAAACAAAGTTAATCATGTGGCACACTTTTGGACTGCAAATCAACAAAATGTGGGCTCTGAGGTTGTCATACCATCACTTAACGGCAAATTTAACGGTGACTAACTGTTGTTTGACATTGAAATGAAATAATAAGTAAACATATGTGACTGAAATGATTTTAAGTGTTATATAAGATTGCAATGGAACACAAACTTGAGGGCAAAATGTAATTTACTGTTTTAACTATTCCATTTCCAACTACAGAGAAAGATTGTAATTTTATCCAAGGACATGCCCGGAGTCAATCATTTCACCTAAAGGCCCGCATGGAGTCAATTATTAAAGGTTGCTTGTAGGGAAGGCATCTCTAACTAACTCTACAAGGATGCATCCAAGGTAAGTACCTAGACTCTGCTGAAAAAGTGAAAGAAACATCATAGAAAGTTTAACTTAAAGAAAGGGTTTATAGAAAAAGAACTCCAAATTTTTTAAATGATTTGTTATGCATCATCCACGACATCCAACTAGGGATCAGATTGGTATCCTATATTCTTGGAAATTCTTATAATCTAGGAATTAGCGTGTGTGCAAGTAGTCACAATCCTAAAATGAAGGAATATATGTTGAAATATCCCACATTGATCATATCTATGAGAAAAAAAGAGTTTAAATATATTAACTCCACTCTAACTAACATGAAGACCTTTTTTGATAAAACCCCACACCTGACGGATTCACTGTTGTTGGAAGTGGACATTTGGCCGTCTCTCATAATTCAATATGCTATTAGAGCCAGTGAGCGGACCTATACTGCTACATGTTGGGTGAGTCTCCTTGGCCTTGCGCAATAATGGTGGGTCCTTTGGCCCCGCGTGTAGGGTGCGTCTCTTTGGCTCCATGTGGTTGTCAATGTGCGGATCTCCCACGTATGACCCACTAATTGGGTTCACATGACTAAGCGTGTTGAAATATCCCACATCGCCCATATCTATTAGAAAAAATTAGTCTAAATATCTTAGCCCTACTCAAACTAACACCGAGTCATTTTGTGATAGAACCCAACACCTGACGGATTGTGCAAGTGATAATTAACAAGTTCGGTACAATATCAATGTTGTTAGAAGTGGACATTTGACTAGTCTCTCTGAATATTCAACATAATATTACAGCCAGTGAGTGGACTCGTACTGCTACATGATGGGTGGGTCACCTTGGCCCCACGCAATGATGGTGAGTCCCTTGGCCTTGTGTGAAGGGTGAGTTCCTTTGGCTCCGCGTGATTGTCGATATGTGGATCTCCCACGTGTGACCCACTAATTAGGTCTCACATGACGATACTTATTGAAACATCCCACATCGACTATATCCATTAGAAAAGAAGTGTTTAAATATTCCCAACCCGCTCCAACTAACACCAAAACTTTTTGTGACAAAACCCCACACTTGACAGATTTTGCAAGTGGAATTACCAAGCTGGGCACAATATCGGTGTTGTTGGAAGTGTGTCTTTAACCTATCTCTCTGATAATTCAACAATATCGTAAGCTAGATATTCTCTCGATTTAATATAGATTCAATATCCTAAAATGACTCTTTTGTGACTAACATAATATACCGCGTAGGCCATGTCAATGGTAACACATGCTTCGCTCTCTTGCTCACTACTTATATTCTAAGATCTTTATACAAACTCGACTATAGGAGGGCATTTGACCGATACCAAACCGATACCTAAGATTAAATACAATTGTTTGTTCTCTTGGTCGTATTCACATACTCAACCATCTACGGTGGTGTGGAAGTTTGGTTCCAGCACCTATTAGCTAATTATTGACTCATAATCATCATGACTCAAAGGTGGAGTATAATTCTTTTAGAGAGCTCCTAAAATAACTCTTGGATAGTTTTAAAAATAAAGAGCATGATTAGAGATGGTCTAAATTCTGTATTTGTTTATTTGCTTTTATCTTTTCATTTAAATATCTACGTATATTTTTATTTTATTTTGTTTTTTAAAATTCATACATGGAAACAAATCTCCCAGCAGATCTTCCAATGATCCAGTCCCTTTCATTTCGTTAAGAATTATTTGTTATTACAAAAAAAATTCAATTTCGAAATTATCTACAATATTTAAGTAATTAAATGCATGTAACATAATTATCATTTGATGATCAGATATAATTATTATATACAATCACTCTTTCGACGGTCAAATGGTAACGTTCCGACGCTTTCTAGCAATGTGATATCATTCATGTAAGTATTAGAGGCAAAATCTCTAATTTTACTCATCCTTCTAGTTTACCAAATTAAATATTTTCTTTTAAGAAATTATATTATTATAGGTTACAAGTAAAAGAAGAAAAAGAAATTGAAAAAAGAAATGAAAATAATAAAAGCTAGACTTTGAAGAAGTGGTGGAACCCAAACACAAAAGGAGTCCTTCCAAGCAATTAGGGCTCTCTTCATCCTCCTCCTCCTCCTCCATTCTCTGCAATCGGGACTAGCACAACGGCACAGAAGGAGACAGAGGAATCGGAGTCTTAGGGTTTCAAAGGAGGATCCGTCGGTAAGTGCTTATTATCTGCTTACTCTTATGCTTCCTGAAATTGCTTGCTTGCGTAATGTGGATGCTTAATTTTGTAAATCGAACTCACTGACCCTCGCTAGCCACTGATTTGTTGCGTTTGTATTGATGATTGGTTTTTGAGATTTTGTGTGTTGATCTAATGGTTGTAATGCAATGTATGCTCAATGGGGGTTGATTTGATAGTTGATTTGTTGTGTAATGGGTAGTGAAGTAACTGTTATTTTACGGTACGAATGTTGATGGTGTTTGAGAAATGATATGGGTATGTAAGATGAAAATGTGAGGTTTTAGCAAGTTTTAGTGAACTGGGATTGTTTGATTTTGTTTAATTGAAAATTACGATTGATACGGGTACTTTTGCTGTTTGCTTTAGGATTTGAAGGCTTGGATTTGAGCAGAGAGACTGTATGGACCAGGTTAGTGATGGTTGTGCCATTTTTCTGGCTTCTGATCTTTGATTATTGTTTATTTTTGTATCAATAGAATTTACTATGATTGTGATGTTTGCGGTTTTGCAGTACGAGAAAGTTGAGAAGATTGGTGAAGGAACTTATGGAGTTGTGTACAAGGCTCGTGATCGTGTCACTAATGAGACTATAGCTTTAAAGAAAATTCGCTTGGAGCAGGAAGATGAGGGAGTGCCAAGCACTGCTATACGCGAAATTTCCCTCTTGAAAGAAATGCAGCATGGGAACATTGTCAGGTATACATTTCATTGTGTATGGGGGCTAATTTCATCAATTTTAGTAGTTTATGATATAATTATTGGAGTGTTAGAACAGGAAGATGAGAAAAATTTCGCTCACTGATCAAGAGATTGATGAATTTTCCCAATTTACAGATTGAATTTACATGTTTGGGCATTCATCTTTTCTGACTAATAGAACTGCTGAAGGTATTACCTGTTGTTGAGGAGAAAACAAGTAGACATATCAATCTAAGACTTTGATCTCAACTTAATATTTTATTTTTGGACTGCAATTATCTTTTGGTTGTATCATGTGCTTCTTCCTATTTGCGTTCCCTTCTTAATGAAAACTTAATTGATCAACCTTTTTTTTTTTGAGTGAAAAGGATACGATTATATTGAAAAAAAGAAGAAAAAATACACAGAAGTTTGTCAAGAAGACCAACCCGAGCAGAAAAAAACACAACAACAGCTCAGGAAAATACTAACAGCTCCACAGAGATGACAAAAGAAAAAGATGAACCATAAAATAGCTGCCTTCCAATCTAGCGAATTAAGGAGACTGAAATTCCTCTAGATTATTGGCATAATGATGCCCACAATGCAGACAAAAACTGAACTTTATCCTAAACTTTCTCAAAACCGGAGAATATAGCATGACTGAGCTTGACAATCACTGTTCTTTTACTTCACTCTGAGCATGTTGTTTTTCCTGGATTGTCTGAGCCGGTCCCAAGCCCGGATAAAGGAGGAGGGGGAGGGCGTCAGGTAGTCGACAGCCGGCACTCCATGATCACGTCGAATCCTTATGAAAATGAATCCAGAACAAAATCGCGCTAAAGCTAGGGCGTCACCCGTAAGTGGCGCGCTGTGTGGCCCGAGCACAGTGATAAGTGAGCAAGGGTCGCTGTATCTCCATCGGCACCCGGATGCAGTGTTAAATGAGCAAGGGGGCCATAGAAACTTCTTTTCGAACGACTCCACTCAAAGTTGTTTGGGAGCATATGCTCCTATCAACTTTACCCGGGACACACAAAAGAAGTACTTTGATCCTATTAGACGGGGGAGGGTGAAGAAGCTAGGACAGAAGGGTAGAGTTCAAGAGAGCAAAATGCGTTTAGGAACGTGGAATATAGGAACCTTAACGGGAAAATCTATGGAAGTAGTGGAAGTTATGGTGAGGAGAAGGATAAATATTATGTGCCTACAAGAAACTAAGTGGGTTGGTAGTAAGGCAAAGGATTTAGAAAACTCAGGGTTTAAACTTTGGTATTCGGGCACAAATAGAACGAGAAACGGTGTTGGCATCATCGTGGACAAGACCTTGGTACAAGATGTTGTAGATGTCAAGAGGGTAGGAGATAGAATCATGGCAATCAAGATTGTAATAGGACAAGAACTTATCAATGTGATTAGTGCGTACGCACCTCAAGTAGGGTTGGATACGAGTTCGAAGGAGAAATTTTGGGAAGATCTTGGAGACTTGGTGCAAGGAATTGCTCAGACGGAGAAGTTATTTATAGGAGGAGATTTAAATGGACACGTGGGCAGGGAGACAGGCAACTATGGAGGTTTTCATGGTGGCCATGGTTTTGGGGAGAGAAACGAGGATGGGGAAGCTATCTTGGATTTTGCAATGGCATATGATCTCTTCTTAGCCAACACCTTCTTTAAGAAGAGAGAAGAACATGTGATCACCTACAAGAGTGGGTCGTCAAAAACACAAATAGATTTTCTTCTAATGAGGAAAGGGGATCGTATAACTTGTAAGGATTGCAAAGTTATACCAGGAGAGAGCGTGGCTAATCAACATCGCTTGTTGGTGATGGATGTACATATCAAAAGAGTAAGACAAAAGAACAAGACTTGGAAGTGCCCAAGGACTAGATGGTGGAATCTAAAAGAAGAAAAACAAGCCATTTTCAAAGAGAAGGTAATCACCCAATGTGTGTGGGATAGAGAGGGGGAAGCTAGCCAAATGTGGGATTCCATGGCTAGTTGTATCCGAAAAGTAGCAAAATAGGTATTAGGAGAGTCCAAGGGCTTTGCCCCACACCAAAAGGAATCTTGGTGGTGGAATGAGGAGGTACAAACAAAGGTGAAGGCTAAGAAGGAATGTTGTAAAGCCTTATACAAGGAGAGGACCGATGAAAATGGTGAAAGGTATAGAAAAGCGAAGCAAGAGGCGAAGAAAGCTGTCAGAGAAGCTAAGTTAGCGGCTTACGACGATATGTATAAACGACTAGATACCAAAGAAGGAGAGTTGGATATCTATAAACTATCTAGAGCAAGGGAAAAGAAGACAAGGGACCTAAACCAAGTGAGGTGCATCAAGGATGAGGATGGAAAGGTTCTTGCTACAGAGAACGCGGTTAAAGACAGATGGAGAGGTTATTTTCATAATCTTTTCAATGAAGGACATGAAATGAGTGCTTCTTTAGGGGAGTTGAGTAACTCAGAAGAGTGTAGAAACTACTCTTTTTATCGTCGAATCCGGAAGGAAGAAGTGGTTGTAGCTTTGAAGAAGATGAAGCATAAAAAAGCAATAGGCCCAGACGATATACCAATCGAAGTGTGGAAACTTTTGGGAGAGACAGGTATAACATGGCTCACTGACCTTTTCAATAGGATTTTGAAAACGAAGAAGATGCCAAATGAGTGGCGAACGAGCACTTTGGTGCCTATCTACAAGAATAAGGGCGACGTACAAAATTGCATGAACTATAGGGGTATTAAGCTAATGAGTCATATAATGAAGCTCTGGGAGAGAGTCATTGAGCATAGATTGAGGCAAGAGACACGGGTTTCAGACAACCAATTCGGGTTCATGCCAGGACGCTCAACCATGGAGGCAATCTATCTCTTACGAAGATTGATGGAAAGATATAGAGATGGGAAAAAGGATTTACACATGGTCTTTATAGATTTGGAAAAAGCGTATGATAGGGTCCCAAGAGACATTCTTTGGAGGATTTTAGAGAAGAAAGGAGTACGAGTAGCATATATCCAAGCTATAAAGGATATGTATGAAGAAGCAAAGACTGCCGTAAGAACTCATGAAGGACAAACCGAAAGCTTTCCCATAACTGTAGGATTACATCAAGGCTCATCCTTAAGTCCTTACCTTTTTGCGTTGGTAATGGATGAGTTAACAAGACATATTCAAGATGATATTCCTTGGTGTATGCTTTTCGCAGACGATATAGTGTTGATAGATGAAACTCAGGAAGGGGTAAATGCAAAGCTTAACCTTTGGAGAGAAGTGTTGGAATCTAAAGGTCTTCGCCTAAGCCGATCAAAGACAGAATATATGGAGTGCAAGTTCAGTGCAAATGGAGGCCAAAACGAGTTAGGGGTGAGGATCGGAGATCAAGAAATACCAAAGAGCGACCGTTTTCGTTACCTAGGATCTATCTTGCAAAAGAACGGAGAATTAGATGGAGATCTCAACCATAGAATACAAGCTGGATGGATGAAGTGGAAGAGTGCATCCGGCGTGTTATGTGACCGCCGTATGCCACTAAAGCTCAAGGGAAAATTTTATAGGACGGCAATAAGGCCGGCGATGCTGTATGGCACAGAATGTTGGGCGGTGAAACATCAACACGTACACAAAATGGGTGTAGCGGAGATGAGGATGCTTCGTTGGATGTGTGGGCACACGAGAAAGGATAAGATTAGGAATGAGGATATCCGGGGTAAAGTAGGAGTAGCCGAAATTGAAGGAAAGATGAGAGAAAATCGGTTACGGTGGTTTGGACATGTGCAAAGAAGGCCTACTGACGCTCCGATTAGAAGATGCGACTATGGGACAGAGGTTCAGGGCCGAAGGGGTAGAGGAAGACCTAGGAAAACTTTGGAAGAGACTCTAAGAAAAGACTTAGAGTACTTGGATCTAACGAAGGACATGACACAGGATCGAGCACAATGGCGTTCTAAGATTCATATAGCCGATCCCACTCAGTGACTTGGATTTTCCAAGTCTCCAACCGAGAAGTTTTCCTCACTCGGAAAATTAAGGGAACACTACCCCAACCTACATGCTCCACTCAGAAAGCTTCAACATACAAGCTTCAACAAAAGAAAATTCAAAGAACTTAGCGAAGAAGGCTTTGGTGTATTTAACACAATACGTTGAAATGAAGGAAAGCTTATTTATTGATATCCCCGATAAGCTACAAATATGTACATATACATGAGTCAAAATAAACACACAAGAGGGAGCCTTCACAAAGGTTGCTTAGGAGAAGTCTCAGCAGTCGGTAGAGCCCCAGAAAGAGAAGGCACCGGAGGGGGATCATTTGGAGCCTCAGTACTGGACAGAACCCTAGAAGGAGGAGGCATCAGAGGTTGATCATTTGGAGCTTCATTACGCGGTATAGCCCCAGAAGACGAAGGCAATAAATGCCTTTGGAACAAACCCACAAATCTCTGATGATCAAGTAAAACCTGACCATCAGTTTCCTTCATCTGGTCAAGCTTCCTCTTCATGTTTGTAGCATAGTCATGTGCGAGCCGGTGCAACTGTTTATTCTCATGCTTGAGCCCTCTAATCTCCTGTTTGAGACTCATCACTTCAGCCGCCAATGATTCAACTTGGCGGGTTCGAGCAAATAGGCGTTGGGCCATATTAGACACAGAACCTGCACACTGAACACTGAGAGCCAGCGAATCCTTAACAGCTAACTCATCAGACCGTTTGGAAAGTAGTCTGTTATCTTTGGGAGTGAGAAGTTCCTGGCCACCACCGCAGCGGTCATATCATTCTTCATCACGGAATCCCCAACGGTAAGAGGACCAGTAGGGGAGACGAAGGATGGGCGCCATATGTTGTCTGGAGAAGGCGGGGCTGCCTCTTCAACAAGGTTCAAGTCAAAACGACGGTCGGAGGGGCCATACATTTTCAAAGGTGTTGAAGAGAGAAGAGGTCGGACAAATCAAGATCTTAGAAGTGCAAGAATGAAGCTTCTACTGGTGGAGATTCAAGTGTGCTTTGGAACTTAATGCCAGCCCTTATAAAAATCTGCACTCGACGGAGCTTCAGAAATCGAAGAGGCGCCTGCTCAGAAATCGAAGAGGCGTTTGCTTTCTCAAAAGCTGGGCTGCTTAGAGATCACGAGGGTTGATCTCAGAAATCGAAGAGGCGTTTGCTTTCTCAAAAGTTGGGCTGCTCAAAGACCACGAAGGCTGATCTCAGAAATCGAAGAGGCGCTCGCTTTCTCAAAAGCTGGGCTCCCCAGAGACCACGAGGGCCGATCGCAGAAATCGAAGAGGCACCTACTTTTCCAGCCTTGTCAGCACCTGTCACACGCACACTCAGCTTTGCGGAAGTTATGGGCATTCTGTCAAAGACTTCTGGGGAAGTAGAAAACACATGAATCTTACTGTTCAATCACCCACTTCCCACACGCAACAATAGCTCATGGGTACCACAGAAAACTTTGCCAAAGTTGAGCACGTGAAGCTTGCAGCTCCCACTACATCGCTCTGACCAAGAAGGGTAAAAGAATAGCAAAGAAACAACACTAACAAAGTTTAGACCCATAAATTTTGAAGGTCTAGCTACCATATTATTACCCACAAGGGTAAAGGAACAGTACCACTGCTGGATAATTGGAAAGTCCCTGTGTGTCAACCTCTGTGCTTCGTGGCAAGGTAGACTAGCAAACATGCCCAACCTTTACTCATATTCGAGAAAACACTCCCAATAAGATTGCTTGCTCCAAAATCGAAGAGGCACCGTCCTCTGAATCTCGAGAGCCAGACTCCCAACATGACTACTTTCTTAAAAATCGAAGAGAGGGTAAAGGAACAGTACCATTGCTGGATAATTGGAAAGTCCCTGTGTGTCAACCTCTGTGCTTCGTGGCAAGGTAGACTAGCAAACATGCCCAACCTTTACTCACATTCGAGAAAACACTCCCAACAAGATTGCTTGCTCCAAAATCGAAGAGGCACCGCCCTCCGAATCTCGAGAGCCAGACTCCCAACATGATTACTTTCTCAAAAATCGAAGAGACACTGCTCCCCGAATCTTCGAGAGCCAGACCCCCAGCATGATTGCTTTCTCAAAAATCGATGAGGCATCGTTCTCCGAATCAATCGAAGAGGCGCTCGCTTTCTCAAAAGCTGGGCTGCTCAGAGACCACGAGGGCCGATCTCAGAAATCGAAGAGGCACCTACTTTTCTAGCCTTGTCATCACCTGTCACACGAACACTCAGCTTTGCAGAAATTATGGGCATTCTGTCGAAGACTTCTGGTGAAGTAGAAAGCACATGAATCTTACTGTTCAATCACCCACTTCCCACACGCAACAATAGCTCATGGGTACCACAGATAACTTTGCCAAAGTTCTCTGCCAAAGTTGAGCACGTGAAGCTTGCAGCTCCCACTACATCGCTCTGACCAAGAAAGGTGAAAGAATAGCAAAGAAACAGCACTAACAAAGTTTAGACACATAAATTTTGAAGGTCTAGCTACCATATTATTACCCACAAGGGTAAAGGAACAGTACCACTGCTGGATAATTGGAAAGTCCCTGTGTGTCAACCTCTGTGCTTCGTGGCAAGGTAGACTAGCAAACATGCCCAACCTTTACTCACATTCGAGAAAACACTCCCAACAAGATTGCTTGCTCCAAAATCGAAGAGGCACCGTCCTCCGAATCTCGAGAGCCAGACTCCCAACATGACTACTTTCTCAAAATCGAAGAGAGGGTAAAGGAACAGTACCATTGCTGGATAATTGGAAAGTCCCTGTGTGTCAACCTTTGTGCTTCGTGGCAAGGTAGACTAGCAAACATGCCCAACCTTTACTCACATTCGAGACAACACTCCCAACAAGATTGCTTGCTCCAAAATCGAAGAGGCACCGCCCTCCGAATCTCGAGAGCCAGACTCCCAACATGATTACTTCCTCAAAAATCGAAGAGACACTGCTCTCCGAATCTCGAGAGCCAGACCTCCAGCATGATTGCTTTCTCAAAAATCGAAGAGGCATCGTTCTCCGAATCTCGAGAGCCAGATACCACAGACCACTTTTTCAAAGTGCTCTGACAGAGTTAAAACATGTGAAACTGGCAGCTCCCACTACCGTGCTATGACCAAGCAGGGTAAAGGAATAGCATTACTACTTGTTAGGGAGACTCCTATATATGTCGACCCCCATCCCCAACGGACAGGCAGACCTGCAAAAATGCTCAACCCTTCATCATATCTGAGAGGGCACTCCCAACGAAGCCTTTCGAAATATTCAGCTTTCTTTCCCCCCGATAATACCTCTGCAAACAAGCTATACTAGAGCAAGAATATCTCATATCATCAGGGTTAAAAGCAAGAGTATCCCATATCATGCTTTTTCCCTGTCTTTTCCTTTGTCCTTGTTTTTACCTGCAAGACAAGGAGAAAGAGAGTAATCAGTCAGCACTTGGAATCAAGCTTCCAGCCAGGATCTGACTGCCTGGAACCCCTTACCTGATTACTTACCTGGCATTGCTCTCGAGTACTCATCTTCAACATCTTATGTTTCCAGGGAAGATTCCGCATTTGCTTGAGGAACAGATAGGGCAAGTGCGAAGGATACAAGGAAGCATGTGGAGACAAGCGTAACAGCACACATGCCGATACATCCATTACTCTGTCAAAAGCAAAAGTATCCCATATCAGCAGGGTGGAACGTACTCTAGATTTGATGGACTTGTTTGACCCTCAAATTCTTCAGTCGGCCTTATACTCTGGAGGAAACCAGAAAACCCTCCAGCTCAGTTCAAGAATAAGCCTGTGGAAAGTTACTTCTTCAAAAGCAAAAGTATCTCATATCATCTCTTCTCATTTTTCTTCTCTTTATCCTTCATGCTGCTGCAAGATGGGGAGAAGGTGAACAATCAGTCGGAGCTCTGATTGCTTACCTTGTCTGTCACCTCTTTCAGCAGACCCCCTAGCTCGGCGACTTGGGGGACTCCTACTACATGGTTTGTATCGCGCTTGACCAAGCCTGAAACTACAAGTAAGCTTCAAGTGAAATTGATACATTACCTTGTGCATCTCCACCAGTTAAAGATACCACCCTTGGATGGAGGAAGAGTACTTCCAGAGAAGATGCCACATCTACCTATGAGACAGATAAGGCAAGTCAAGACGACTCCACACTCCGATACTTAGAAGCTTCGTGATTACGAGATCATTCTCCCACAATATTTCCTAATGTCATTTGTACTAAATCATTCACTTGTACTCACTAAAGGAGAGCTTGAACCTATGTACTTGTGTAAACCCTTCACAATTAATGAGAACTCTTCTATTCCGTGGACGTAGCCAATATGGGTGAACCACGCACATCTTGTGTTTGCTTTCCTATCTCTATCCATTTATATATTTATCCACACTAATGACCGGAGCAATCTAGCGAAAATCACAAAAAGCGACCGTTTTAGCTACCTAGGATCTATCTTGCAAGAGAACGGAGAATTAGATGGAGATCTCAACCATAGAATACGAGCTGGATGGATGAAGTGTAAGAATGCATCCGGCGTGTTGTGTGACCGTCGTAGGCCACTGAAGCTCAAGGGAAAATTTTATAGGACGGCAATAAGGCCAGCGATGTTGTATGGCACAGAATGTTGGGCGGTGAAGCATCAACACGTACACAAAATGGGTGTAGCGGAGATGAGGATGCTTCGTGGGATGTGTGGGCACACGAGAAAGGATAAGATTGGGAATGAGGATATCCGAGGTAAAGTAGGAGTAGCCGAAATTGTAGGAAAGATGAGAGAAAATCGGCTCCAGTGATTTGGACATGTGCAAAGAAGGCCGAATGACGCTCCGGTTCGAAGATGTGACTACGGGACAGAGGTTCAGGGCCGAAGGGGTAGAGGAAGACCTAGGAAAACTTTGGAAGAGACTCTAAGAAAAGACTTAGAGTACTTGGATCTAACGGAGGACATGACACAAAACCGAGCGCAATGGCGTTCTAGGATTCATATAGCCGACCCCACTTAGTGGGAAAAGGCTTTGTTGTTGTTGTTGTTGTTTGTCTGAGCGTGACCAAGGAATTAGCATTTTTTTTCAATGTCTAATGAACGCATGATTTCCCAGCATGAGCCCCCAAAAAATAAAATAGTGTGGCATAGGTCCTCGTAGAGATGTTTAAAACACAATCATTCTGTTGAATTTAAAACAAACTATACTACTGAGAAAAAAAATTTGAAATTTGGTTTTGTAGGCATCTATTATCTTTCCTTAAAGCTTGGTTTGCGTTGCAAAATTAATTAGATTTTACAAATACATATGGATATTGCTTGACAGGTTGCAGGATGTAGTGCACAGTGAGAAGCGCTTGTATCTGGTTTTTGAGTACCTGGACTTGGATCTGAAGAAGCATATGGATTCTACTCCTGAATTTGCAAAGGACCCTCGCCAAATAAAAGTGAGTGACTACTTTCTGCACTTTAAACTGTGTGATTCTGTGATATAGAGATTTTTACTTCTAGAAACCTCATGATATAATTGGTGTCCATTGAGTAGTTATGTGGTCAGAAAATTATAGTATTTCATATCAGGTGCAGTTTTTTAATTGTTTTTAAGAAATTTAGCTTTGCGAAATAAATATATAAGGCTAGCATCTGGAAGCTTTGTATTTAGTTCCTGCTACATTTTTAATTTATTTACCTGTGCAATTCTTCTCTTAGATTGCAAAGCAGATTTCAAGTACTTTTAAGGCCCAAGTAGTGTATGCTTGTGCTCCTTGATTCTAGTTTCTACTGAGTCTTGGAGTTTTCTTTTGTTATGTAATCCATCCCGATTTAGACAATAAACTATTGAAATAATAAGCTTACAATGGAATGTAATTGGTCGTGTCCTCTTTCTGCAGATGTTTCTTTACCAGATTCTCAGAGGCATTGCTTATTGTCATTCACATAGAGTTCTTCATAGAGATCTGAAACCCCAGAATCTGCTGATAGATCGTCGTACCAATGCACTAAAGCTTGCAGATTTTGGACTGGCTAGAGCATTTGGTATTCCTGTTAGGACATTTACTCATGAGGTCTGAATGCGTCTCTAGTAGATCATGACATTTAGCTGTTTGCAGTAAAATTTGGATATTTTTCTTTTCTTTCACATTTTAATCAATAGCATTTGAATGTGAAAAAAAAAGATGTGGCAGTTAGCAATATCAACATGCTGCAGTCACATGTACTGAAATTAAAACATTTGGGTTGTTTGATATGTTAACATCTGAGAGCTATTGGTTTGTGTGAGTGTGTGTTTTAATGTTAAAGAAAATGATTTAATTATGGTGGTTCGGCATAGGTGGTGACCCTCTGGTACAGAGCGCCAGAGATATTGCTTGGTTCTCGCCATTACTCCACTCCAGTTGATGTGTGGTCAGTGGGTTGTATATTTGCTGAGATGGTAAACCAACGGCCTTTATTTCCTGGGGACTCTGAGATTGATGAATTGTTCAAGATATTTAGGTGAAAGATTCCCAACCAAATCTATGCTTTTGTTTCCTTTTTTTTTTGTTGTACTTTTCCTGGAAGTTATATGCATCTAGATGTCTGTAAACCATGTAATGTATTTCATCATCCTCAATGTGTCCTATCCTACTCACACTGTTGCTTTTCATATGAAGAATCACGGGTACTCCGACTGAGGATACATGGCCTGGAGTGAATTCTTTGCCTGATTTTAGATCTTCCTTTCCCAAGTGGGTTGCTAAGGTAATATATTTTATGTGTGTTGCTATCTACTCCGATTATAAAGTTGCTATCTACTCCGATTGTAAAAATCGTCAACCTTTGTGTTTTTGACAATATTAAGTAAAGCATCCTTTACTTTGTAGGATTTGGCAAGTGTAGTTCCAAATCTTGATTCAGCTGGTGTTGATCTTCTATCTGTAAGTTCAGATTCCATTTCTGCACCTCAATGGGGAAAAACTGTTCATATGTTCACCTACACTGTGATTAAATTGTGGGTGTTACTGTTAAGTCCTAGTTGATCCCACAAAGGTGTTTCGAATGGTATATGGGGGGAGTATGAGAGTATGTTCCGTATTTTCAAAAGAGAAATACCTTTAATAAGCCTGGAAGCAAAGTCCTATGGTTTTTGTTGTCCATTGTTGTTCTATGATAATTTGGTATTTTCTTTTAATGAGCCGAATCCTGCAACATTACAGATTGACGAGTTGGAAGGATTTGTCAATTCCTAAGGTTTAAAGAATCCAGTCCACATGACATCTAGAAAATTTAGAAAGAGCTTCATAGAGGAAGAAAATGAATGCTAAACACGATACAAAAGAATATATTGCAGTGCGGTTTTCTATTGTTTAAGTATTTTCTTTTTAATGTTCCAGAAAATGCTGTGCTTGGATCCGAGCAAAAGGATTACGGCCAGGAGCGCTCTTGAGCACGAGTACTTCAAAGATATTGCGTTTGTACCATAATGCTCCCATCTTCACATCCCGGCAGAGAATGTTTATACTATAGTGTAGCATCCTGTGAACTTTGTTTGAATGAGAATTTGTGTGTGTTGCTTGTGATTTTTCTTCCTCATTCCGCAGACATAGTTCCAATTCGATGATTTGGCTTTCAGCAGATATTATTATGAATTACAGTTTGCCCTGCCCTCAGTTCTTTCCTTTACCTTTTATTTTCTCTGAATGATATACGGCTTGTAATTGACAGTTCATGTCCTGTGAGAAACAATTTTCCTTGGAGGAATATAAAAGATAGTTTGCTTTGGATATGTTTTCAATTTTGCATGTTCAACGGGAATGAATGCGATCTCATTTTCATCTTGCTACCAAAGCAGGCTGACCCTGCGTCTGCTGGGTGTATGTTTGGTTCCTCTGGAAATTCTGTGTTGTTTTGAACTGTTATGATTGATAGCCAAATGTGTGCCTTTGTTGTTGTGTCATACGGTGTTGCTTCATACACTCTTTTGCTTATTGTTGCCGTAGTTTCTTTGCGTACCTGAAATTTGACATTTCAACTACCTTTGTATAAAGGGGTAAATTGCGATTGACCCTCCTGAACTATCACCCTAGTTGAAATTGCCCTCTAAACTAGTTTTTGGGTAAATTAACCTTCTGAATTATTTAAAATCGTGAATTTACCCCTTGCCATTAGATTGCGGAATCAATTCCGTCAAATTCAAGGGCAAATTAGTCATTTCATCATTAATTATTACTTGTCAGCTATAACCACTAATAAAATTTTGACACATGAACACAGAATAATACAAAAACATATAGCATAATGAGAAAACATAAAAGAACCAAACATTTACATAACGGAGCATCTCACATTGTCATTACACATTGAAGTGACAATGGCTTAGTAAAAATGTGACACGTGCATACGTTTGAATGATGACGGTTTTTTACACGTGTTATTTTAAGTGGATTGCTTTATCGCTGTATAGTTCCACATGATGCGAACATGTTTTAAGGTAATAATAGTAATGATTTTCACAGTTCATTTTCTTTTGCTGCACTCTTCAGCTTGTTTATGTGTCTTAATTCTCATTTGATTTATTTAGTCTAAAGAAAAAAAAAGAAAAAGATTAGAGTGCATGAGAAAGAAATAGGATTACGAAAATCACTTGCCTTTTCTTTACAGGAAAGTGCTTATACGGTTATCTATTCTAGAGATTGGATTTAGATAATGATGGGAGCCAAGAGACTTGGATCAAATGACCAAGAAAAGTAAGTCAAAACAGTTAAACGGTATGATTGTTAAGTTAGGCATGCAAACATGTTTAGGTAAGAGCACTTTGAATTCGTCCTGTCTTTGATTTGATGGAGAATCATGTCGTGAAAAGCAAGCAAGAGAAGAGAAGGCCTACCAGAAAAGGAAGGGGAGAGACAAGTTTGAAGCAAAAGCAATTGCAGTACTTGTAGAGTAGAATTTATATATACGAGGTGGGGGGTTTTCATTGGTGGAAGCAGATAGAGATAAAAAGGCCGATTGGATTTGAAACTTTGCTGTGAGTGACAAACAATTCAAATGCAGAAAATGAAGAGCCTTGGGAGTAATTCCTTTGCCGGTAGTAGTGGGAGGCTGTCGACGGAGGAGAACGACGATGAGGAGATTTCGAGGCTGGCAATATCGGCGTACCAAGCTAGAGAGGAAGAGATTGAGAGGAAGAAGATGGAGGTTAAGGAGAAAGTTGAAGCTCAGTTGGGTCGCGCTGAGGAAGAAACTAGGCGTCTGGCGCAGATTTGGGAAGTAAGTTCTACAAACTCTACTCTTATTTTTACCTTTTTATGCTTGCGACATTGGACCTCGGGTGTAATGGGATGGGAATGTTCTTAATTACCTGAGATGCAAGTCTTACATAAATCGATCACTTGCTGATGAAGTTATGATATATATTGCACTATCTTTACAATCTAGTAGGAGCTGGAAGTGCTGGGAGATCCCATGAGGAAGGAACTTGCAAATGTAAGGAAGAAAATCGACATGGCTAATCGAGAGCTGAAGCCGCTGGGACTGAGCTGCCAGAAGAAGGTGCAATCTAGCATTTGACACCAATATAAACATTAGGGCATGAATCTACTATATTATTTATATATATATGCTTGAAAAGTATGTGAAAAATAAAAATTATTTTATTTGTCAACAAACAGGAAAAAGAATACAAAGAAGCCCTGGAAAGCTTCAATGAAAAGAACAAAGAAAAGGCTCAACTTGTAAGCACACTTATGGAGGTAATTAAACATAATAATTAAATTATTATTAGTTAATTATTGTCCAGTCCCCAAATTTAACTAGTATTATATGCATGGCCCTCTGCACTAATTGGAACTTGTTCTTACAATTTGTTGTAATCTGCTAATTAGCAGCTGTTGACCGAGAGTGAGAAGCTGAGGATGCAGAAGCTAGAGGAGCTGAGCAAGAACATAGAACCAACACTATGAATTTATCAGATGTAAAAGATTAAAGACAAAACAGGAACCTACATTCTTGCTCAAATTTCTTGTTTCATCGTGTAAAGCCAGAGACTATTCAAAGTTTTATTTTAAAAGACCAATGCGTGCAACTACTAATTTTACAACATTTTAATAATACATGCATGATTTAGCAACTGATATATTTAATCAACGTTAAAATCTAAATTTAGTAAATTTACATGACGTTTACACATCGTTGTATTGATAAAATTGACTAATGAGGACAAATACAAATAGAAATAACAAAGAATGTTTAATGGATAGACAGCGAGACAGATCAAACGGTTTGTAGAATTTACTTTTTGAAAGAGGAAGATCATGTACAAATAAATCCACCACTCGATCGCTATCTCAATCATTCTACCACATGAGATAATTCTGGATATGGAAGCATCCTAGAAGAAACAATTTCCTACACTTAAGTAGGGGTGCAAAAAAAATTCCTGAAATTCTCGAACTGAACCGAAAATATCCTAAAACTAAACCGAAAACTTCTTGAACTGAAAATCCCGAACCGTTCGATACCGATCCCAAAAAATTTGGTATGGAATTTGGGATCCAATAAGCCTTCTTTCGGTAATCCTGTTTTGAACCAACAATTATATATATAATATTTTTAATCAAATTATATTAGTAAATATACAACTCTAATTATTATAGGCGGTTGGATTTGGTAATGTCAATCATTCATTTATATTTAGGGCAAAAGACTGTTTACTGCCCTCATGTTCCGTGGTTTTCAACATTTAGTACATCAATTTTTTTTCGTCTCAGAGTCATACCTAAAGTGTAAATTTTGGGACAGTTTCATACATCCGTTAATCAAACTGTTAAGTCTCCCGTTAAGTGATGATGTGGCACACACGTGGACAATGACTGGGTGCCACGTGTCATTAAAAATATAAAAAAATTAATTAAATAATTAAAATGTTAAATTTTAAAATTAAAAAAAAAAAAAAAAAACAAACCAGCCATTTTCCCCCTCTCCCCCCACGCCCCCAACCCAGAGGAAGAAGAAGGAGAAAAAAAATTGTCTGCCAACCCAGAAGAGGAAGAAGAAGGAAGAAGAAGAAGAAGAAGAAGAAGAAGGAGAAGAAGAAGAAAGAAAAAAAAAAAAAAACAGAATCTGCAACACCAGAAGAAGAAGAAGGAGGAGAAGAAAAAAAAAAAAGAAAAACCGTCTGCCAACCCAGAAGAAGAAGAAGAAGGAGGAAGAAGGAGGAGGAAGAAGAAAAAGAAGGAGAAGAAGAAGAAGAAGAAGAAAAAAAAAAAAAAAAAAACCTGAATCGGCAAAGATGAATTCGTCCCCCCCCCTCCACGACCCACTTGTTCCAACGCCTCCACAACTGCTTGGGCTTTGTTCCTGGGTTCTACGGGAGTCTAATGGTGGTGGTGGTTGACGAGATTTACTTCAAAAATGACGGATCGCCGTCACACCACCTTCGCCGCACCCCTCACGGTTTCTTCCATTTTCACCACCAAATCTCTCCAAATTTGGGATGTAATAGGTAGAAGGAAGGTCATGAAGTTGATTCTAGGTGGTTAGGTAGTGCAATTTGCCGGAAAAATGGGTGAAAATTTGTCGGAAAACAAAGAATGATGCGGATCGGGTCGCGGGTTAAGGAGAGACCCGGCCGTTCCCCTCCTTCTCCCCTCCCTCCTTTCTCTCCTTTCCTCCTCCCTCATTGCCACCTCATTTCTCTCTCCTCCTCCCCTTTCTCTCCTGAAACTCTCTTCTTCCTCTCTTCCTTCTTCCTCCTCTGGGTTGCAAACGACTTTTTTTTTTCTCCTTCTTCTTCCTCTGGGTTGGGGGCACGGGGGAGAGGGGGAAAATGGATTGTTAATTTTTTTTAAATTTTAATTATTTAATTAATTTTTTAAATATTTTTAATGACACGTGGCGCCCAATCATTGTCCACATAGGCGCCACGTCATCACTTAACGGAAGAACTAACAGTTTGACTAACGGATGTATGAGACTGTCCCAAAATTTACACTTTAGGTATGACTCTGAGACGAAAAAAAATTGATGTACTAAATGTTGAAAACTATGGAACTTGAGGGTAGTAAACAGTTTTTTGCCCTTATATTTAAAACTCTCTCCAGTCACTTGTCTTCACTGTCTCTTTCTCTCCACTTTGCTTCGCTCTTTCTCCACCCAAACCCAAATCTCTCTCTGGACTAGTCTCCTCCTCAGTCCTCCCACTGTGAGAGTGCCACACCATCCAAATCCTTGCCTGAATCGCAAATCTACCACCCACACCAGTCACAAACTTTGATTCTCTTTCTTGAAAGTCCAAATTGGACTAAGTCTCTCGGTCTCGGTTTCACCATAGCAAATCCTCGCCTAGAATTCGTATGACGAGACGCCTCGTTCATGGAGAGGCGTTGTTAGGGCGCCACCGCCGACAATTTCTAGGACTCGAATAATGTTTTTTTTTTACTGTGGTTGATTTTTAGGGTTTGTGAAAATTGGGATTTCTGAAATTGGATTTGGTTTGGATTTGTCAATTTGAATAACTTAAGACTTATTTGTTACTTTACTTGAATTTAACTTTTTAAACTAAAAAACAATTTTTAAGTTTTAGGCCTTAAAAACTTGTTTGGTATGACTATTTTAAAAAATTGAACTCAAAACTAACTAGAAAATATAGTCATTTTCTAAAAACATAAAAAGTGAGTTTTTAGAATTTTTAAACTTAAACTCACTCATTTTTTTTTCTCTCCATCTTCTCCTTTCACACCAAATCTATCTCTCCCTTTCTTCTTTCTCTCACCTTTTTTTTTAAACATTTTTCGTCTCTCCTCCAATCCGCTCTCGGTTCTTTCTCTCACTCATCTTTCTCTTTCCTTCAATCATCTATTTCTTTCTTTTCTCCTCTCTCCTATTTCTCCCTCTCATGCAACTCCCTCTTTTTAGATCTTTTTATCTAGTTTAAGTTGTAAAATTTAAAAATTTTAAATCGCAAACCAATCAAGTTTTTGAGTCTTAAAGAAAAATGTTTTCAAGAAATATTTTTAAGAAATGTTTTGAGAAATGATAAAAATTTTCAAATAGGATACCAAATATGCCTTTAAATTTTTGAGTATGCATGTCAATTAATCTTAATGGAAAAAGAAGGAAGCAATATGTATGAAACTTTCTCTATGAAGGAGGGGAACACCCTTGCTTCGTAGTTGATCTATTTCCTGAACCATATCTGAATCTCGAAAGACTTTTGGGAATACCGAAATTTTGGGTTGGTTTCGGGTTTTGAAATTTTGTCCCAAAAGGGATTGGTTTAGAATTCGGGCTTTGGGTTTCGGTTCGAGATCCCGACCCAAACCGGCCTTATTTTCAAGACAAGAAGTTCTTGGTCCACTATACTAGTTTGGGTGATATGTTGAATTGGAATAGGATTATTATTGATGATGTTTCACTTATATGGTAGCTATCGACATTAATGAAAAACAATGGTACCTAACCATGTTCTATTGGAAAATGACAACGTACAACAAATTGGCCAAATGGAAAAAAACAATCTAGGATTCCTTAGCAAAGAGTATTTGGACATGTAGTGTCAACACCACCAAATGGGTATGCATAAGGAAAAGGGATGAGATGAATGAAATGTGCTTAGACACGTTTTTGGCGCAAGACTTCTCTTATTCGCCCTGTGATTGATCGCAACATTATGAATTTGGTTATAGCGTATCACCATGGGATTATGATACGGAAATAGAAGTTCGCGAGAAACTTAGACTGGTTCAAATAGTTCTAAACTACGGAACATCCTCTCAATTTGATTTAGGCATCCACTTTATAAGTGAGCATTTGATAAATCAAGGATATGTGCCCTTTGCGTGTTCTCTAAAGTAGTCATTCTGGACTTGTTAGAGTTATAACCTATGTCGTTGACATGAATCTCATTAAGACTCTAAAAGAGCATGAGAAAACTAACTCACAACCGATGTCATAATTTGAGATGAAGGATCTAGGAAAACTCATCCATTTCTTGGCTTGAGGTTCGAGCGTTATTTTGATGGTGTTCTAGTTGCCAGTCTAACTACCCATGATCATCCATACGCTAGGTGCAAAGTGAGACCTTTGAAGAGGTTGTAGAATATAAAGTTCCATATCTGAGTACAATTTGCATGATTGTTCTTAAAGGGAGTTTTGTCGATCTCAAGGAGAGTATTCAATAATATATTCACTTGGCCTTAATGTACTATTTTCCCTTGAATCAAGAACACTATTTCCCGTTGGGGTTTTGCTAACCTGACGGGTTTTAACAAGTCACCCACATCTGGCTAGTCATACCCTTGACATGTGCGTTTACCATCACTTGATCATCTCAAGCATCGACATTGTATTAACTCACTTTTTTTTTCTCCTTAGACTAAGAGTTTGTCCCATTGAGTTTACCAGAGCCAGGTTTTGGTGAGACTATACTCCTAAGTGCATCCTTACTTGTGAGACTCACGTATGCATGACTTGTTCCTGACAAGAAGACTTCATCAACTGCTTCTACATTTTCCTAAAAACTTAATGGAACAACTTATTTAGTTCTACACTCAAGGAGGAATGTTGCAGCTAATATTATAATAAGAATGTGATTGTGTAACTAGAAGTAGGAATCTTGATGAGTCGATATTTATTCTATATTTTTACCTAATCTTAGTTATAACTTATTTGTTATTTTGATAAAATTTTGATACTTTGTTGCATATTTCAATTACAGGATAGGTGAATCTACTTTGGGCAAAAAATGATTAAAGGGAGAAATTTTGGAGTAATTCCAATTGAAATGGGTCCGTTTGTCTTTCAAGAATCAAGATGATTGTGTCCAATCTCATATTTTATTTTTCAGCCGTTTGCTTGTGGAGAATAAAGAAGGTTGACCATGCAGTGCTAACAAATTTGACGTTTTAGGCTTATAAGTCATTGAAGATGACTTTTCTTGAGGAAAATTTCTTCTACAAAGTTGTGGGGAACACCTTTATCTTTCCAACGCCACCTCGCAGGCCTTATTTGGAGCAGATTTGGTCCTTAAGGGTGCGTTTGGTACGCGGGACGGGACGGGACGGAACGGGACGAGGCGTTCCGTCCCGCGTTTGGTGCGCCAAAAATGGGTGGAACGGGCTGTTCCACGGGACAGATTTTGGGTGTTTTTGCGTTCCACCTCCCACCCCTGGAACGGGTTTGTTCCACGTATGTGGAACACAATGTTTTACCATTTTAAGACAAATATACCCCATGTCTTTTTCAAAAATTACACCTTCGTTCCGTCCCGTCCCGTCCCGTCTGCGTACCAAACGCACCCAAAATGTGTGGATTTTGTGGCTGCCCAGATTATCTGATAAATAGAATTGTGTTTCCTAGTTTATTATTTTATTTGGATTTTCAGAATTTGTGGCAGACGTATTTTAAATAGGATTCAAATTTATTATTCTATTCATCGCCCGAGGTTGGAGCCCTTAGGAGGTAGAACGTTTATGACATTGGAAATCTCCTCTTAGGAGCTTTTGACAACTTTTTACAAGGGTGTTTTCTACTCTTTTCTTATTAATAATATTTTGATTTTTAATTATGATTATTGATGGGTCGATTTTGTTCTATATTTTATTCTATTTTTAATATTAATTTAGTTGTTATTTTGTAAGAACTTTGATACTTTGTGTTAATAATCTTATTGTAAGTCATGCAAATCTTTTCTAGACAAACAAGTGAGCAAATGAGCGAATTTTTCGTGAGTCTTTCAACTTGTTATTGCCAGAGTTTCAAGTTTTTATGATGAGCTGTTGATTTATGGCAAATAAATAAAGGGAACTTTAACGAAAAGCTCTCGATACTGTTCACTTTAATGAAAAATCACATTTTTACACTAAAAAGTCAATTGCGGTACTACTCACTTTACCATTTATTTTGTCCTTATCATTAAAACTCAAAATTTGCAAATCATTTCCATTAATTTTCTTATAAGTAAATGATTAGCGATCAAAGCTGCCAGAGCGGTATGTTTCATGATTAATGGGCTTTTTAGCAGCAAATATGGTACTTATGGAGTTAGGCCCTTCTACAAAGATGTGCACGACATTTCATGGGCTAGTTTTGGAGCTGGCCCCCTTTTCTTCCATTCTTTCTGCCGTCCCTCTCTTTTCTCACACAAGTATTATTTATTACAAAATATGTTGTTTTATCAAATACATAACATACATGATACTTGCAAATAATAATAATAAACTCTTATTCCATTAAGTAGAATCGGCTATATGAATTATAGATCATTAAAAATCATTATAATGATTAAATAATAAAAAACATATACAAACACGATTTTACAAAACAGATTATGTTAGCTTTCAAAATCATAAGAATGATCATTGCAAGTGTCGACATCAATCTCTCACTTTCAAAAGTCAGTACTAGTTGATTCCCTTGTCGTCGTACAAATTTGCATCAACTCCTCCGCCACCCCATCCATCTCTTCATCCTCTTTCTTCTCCATTTTGTCACTTAATTCTAGTGCCTTTGTCCTCACACCCTCTCCAATTTTCTCCACCACCACATCTCTGATCACCTTCGCCACCTCTTCCCGGCGTCTGTCTCCTCCGCCGGTTCTTATAACCTCCACACCAACGCCAACCTCCTCCACCAGTCTGGCGTTTAATGGCTGGTCAAGTTGCATAGGCATGGCTATAATCGGAACACCAAACTTGATGCTCTCCAACACCGAGCTCCATCCACAGTGACTCACAAACCCACCAACACTAGAATGCTTCAATATTTTTACCTGTGGGGCCCAATCCTCCACTATCATTCCCCTCTCTCCTACCCTCTCCCCAAACCCTTTTGGCAAAACATCTTCAACCCTGGTACTTTTCTCTTCCTTAGGAAACCTAATAACCCAAATGAAACTCACTTGACTAAGCTCCAATCCAAGAGCTATCTCTTGCAGTTCCTCCTTGGACAAAAAGTACTCGCTCCCGAAGGACACAAACACGACTGAAGCTCTTTCCCTTTCGTTTAGCCATTTGATGATCGACGATTCCTCATCGACTTTTTGATCCATTGGGTCTTGAACAAGTGAACCGACGGGCACAATCTTCTTCTCCATTAACTTTGAGAGAGAATCAATATATTTTGATTCAATCTCTCCAGAAGTCTTTACCAAAATGATGTTACGAGACCGATCACTGCACAGCAGTGCGCGTTCTACGTCCTTGATGCCATTTGCTGAAGATTCCAGCACACTGCTGAACTTCTTAGTTTCGTAATCCCGAAGATAGATGGAAGGATAAGGGAATATAACATTAGGGTTCTTGAGATGGTGAACAGAAAATGAAATCACGGCAGCACTGGTGGTAAAGAACTCGACGGCCGGAATGTTATGCGACGAAGCTAGGGAGGGTGCCCATGGCTGGAGAAAATCATATATGAGCAAATCTGGTTTTAGGGTTCTGAGGATGTGGGAGAAGTTATCGCTGGACATGTCGAAGGCTTTTTTGAGAGTGGGCATGAGATGGGGTGGGAGGCCATTGGTGGTGTGGTAGTGAGGTGGCAACTCATCGTGTGGAAGATGAAGTTCCACAAACTCAATGCAGTGAGAGTATTTCTGAGGGAGTTTGGGCTTGATGGAGCTGAGATTTACCGGTGTGGAGCAAATAAAGATGTGAAAATCTCTGCGATCGGTGTGTTTCTTGGCTAGCTCTAGGAGGGGAGAAATATGGCCGTGACCTAACCATGGAAGCATAAGGATGCTAATGCTTCTGTGCTGATCAGAAAAAACCATTCCGCCACCCCCCCCCCCTCTTTAAATTTGACTCTTTTTTTGTTGTTGGTTGTAGATGATTGTAGGCCCGTGTTACTTTAAATTTTGGTGGATATATATATATACCTATATAGTGCAAGATATGTAGAATTTGAAGAAATACTTGGAACCTTCATATGGATGGTTCGTGTAAGTAGTAGGAATTTGCGGTTTAAGTTTTATGAAAAAGACATATATGGCCAATGAATTAAGAAAAAAGAAGCTTAAACTTGGCTTCCTTCAATTAGTTAGCTGGAAATTTAATTTTCACATAGTACTCTTTTTCACAAGTGGAATTAAACTTCTAATCGGAGGTGATGAATGGTCCAAATCGTTAGGTATCACGTTTCAAATCAAATACTCTTCCGTCTCTAGATGAAAGTTATTTAATAATTGTCAAAAAAATAATAACAATAAAAAGTTGCTTCTAATCTCTAACCAGGTTTCAAGGTTTCAAAGCATTGTACTCATGGTTTCACGGTTCAAAGTATCGTAATTATGGTTTCAGGATTGGTATAATTATGTTTCACAATATCGTAATTATGGTTTAAGTATCGTATCATTAAGTAATTTTAAACTCAATCTTTGTCATCGGCTTAATTAAGTATTTGTTATTGCATGCTGTGGGTGCTTAGGCCATCTCCAACTGACCCAGCCAAGTGGCCGTAGGCCAAAATATAAAACCGTCTTCAACCGATTGCTAGGCCAATTGGCTTGTGGGCCCCACTAGGCTATATCTCATCCACCAGTAGTGGGTTAACGTTGGCCAAAATGAACCAGTAGTGGGTTGGCCAAAATAAGCCAGCCAGCCAGCCCGTTTCACCCAGCCCAACCTATTCCAATGATTACCTGATGTCAGGTTACAGTTGGAATTTGAATTTTTTTTAGGCAAAAATTTAAAAAAAAATTCTAATTTTTTTCCTATTAATACCTAAGCCATTTCTACACCATTTCTCACATCCTTTTCCACAATTTCATATTATCTTACCCCATTTTATTTCAATTCTTCACATTCTATTAGCGACAAGTGGCACAAAATATGTCCGAAAATCTTAATTTAATATGGTAGTTTGACTCAATTAACCATATTAATTCAGTTAAAATAATAAATTATTGAGGGGCTGAAAAATAGTCCCATTCGGTCGAAGATGGGTATTTTTGTCAAAGGGTTATATTTTGATCGGCTAAAGATGGTACAAAATATAATATGACATTGCTCATTAAAAAAAATTCTTATAAGACTAGGACTAAAGCAGATAAAACCGCATCATGCATATGAGGAGGTGGCAACTCTCCCTCAGCGTTTCACCTTGCTTGAATGTAAAGCAGATAAAACCGCATCATGCATGGGACCATCTCTTTCTCTGTTACATAAACAAAAGATCGATATTGATAGAGGTGGGCAGTGACGTGGCACACAAGATAATACAAACCAAATATAAGCTGCTTGAAGTCTAGTATGTGAAGCGGCACGTAGCGGAGGGGCCCATGCATGATGCGGTTTTATCTTTTGGCAAACTCTAGAACATGACTTATATATAAAATAAAGATATGTCTTAATTTTTATAACTGAAGCATCTTTTGGCACACTCTAGAACATGACTTGTATATAAAAAAAAATTTAAATGAGAGACTTATTTTTCTTTTATCTCCTCGCAATATATGCAACTCCGTTGTATCAAGTCTCATTCTATGAAAAAAATATTTACAAAAAAAATTTACACAAATTTTATTTTATTAACATAAAACGTTATTTAATGTAACATATTATAAATATTTCTTGTTTTATTGACACGAAATATTATATAGCAATATAGCCGTATTAGGTAAGTTGTAAAAGCACACCACACAGGTGCTTTTTCTGTTGGAATATATGCACACAGATGCTTTGGATCTACTGCTGCTGTTGCGGCTGAGACTGGTCCTTCAATTTGCGTCTCTCTTCTTCTTTCACATGGCTTACTTTAGACCTAGATTTTTCGTTGGTGTTCAGGTGTCGTAATTGCATACATAAAAGTATTGCTGACTCATATAGTCGATCGTGTGTCATAATTGCATACATAAAAGTATTTTTGACTCATATAGTCGATCGTCTTCTGTGGCACACAAATCAACATACCTTGAAGCTTCTTTTTAAACACGATGTAATTGCATATGTAAAAGTATTGCTGACTCATAATAGTCGACCGTCTTTTATGTCGCACGTATCAATATACCTTTTCGTTCGTTTTGGTAAATATTTAAAAACTGAGAATTATTACATGTACTAACAAAATCTACTACTTCACTCTTCATAAAAATCAGTACTAGGGTTACGTTATAATTTTGTTAGTGTTCGGGCTAGATTTGTCCCTTACATAACTTCCCCTTGTCTTGCTTGTCGGGCAAAGTTTGTTGCTTGGTTTCTGCAATATATGTTTATTAGTTTGAAGGGTGCCTTCGTGGGGCCTTTGTTAGGCATTAAGGCTCACAATCAAAACTAATATGAATCTGAGCGTGCCACTGTTCTTTTTGTGTAACAGATTGTTTACTTGGTTGTTCAGTTATTGATTTCTTGTGCCACAAGTCACATTAACTTCTTGGATTATTAGGATTGTTCACAGATGAGTTAAGTCTGTATTAAGTTCTTTTCTTGCCTTTCGACCAAGGAGTTTTATTTATAATATCATATATTCCTTTATAAAGCAGTTCAAGGTCATTTAAGTTAATTTCTTAGTTATTAGTTTAGGCTGACATCACATAAACAAGAATAGTTAATTTAACAGGGTTAATCATAACTAAAACTTGAACAAAATAAGTTAAAAATGACATATGGTTTAATGGAAGATACAAAAACAATAGATCTATTTTACATAAGTACAAAAAAAAGAGATTCAAGTAAGATTACAACCTTGGCCGTCAAGGTTTGTCCTCTTGCAAACACCTCTCCTTGTATTTTACAGTGATTGAAATCTTGGAAAATGAAATATAAATGAGGTTTACTAAAGGGATTCGATACTCCAACAAGGGGAATGGTAGCAGAGCTTCTAAAACTGGACAAAAGAAAGCTTTCTATGGTGGACCTGCTACTTGAAATGGACAAGGGTAGACAAATTGAAGCTTTTTTTGGTTTCACTGTTGAGTTTACTGAGAGTTGCTTGATTGATTGGTTGAGAGAGAGTTTATGCTTGTGCCCTTCATTGCTTTTATAGACTTTTCTAGCCTAATTGTCCAAGCCTTCCCTTTTGGTGATGGCTTCCAGAGCATGGTAAGTCATCATCAACTTTTGCTAATCACCTACCCATGCCATGGAAAAGTACTTATTGCTGAGGGTGAGTTGCCCTCTGTAGCTTGTCACTTATCACATAGGCTTGCTGTCTATTAGTTGCCAAAAAACGATTTTAAATTCATCTTGGGCTACCAACTGTCAGAGCCCAATCCTTTTCTGATTTTCGTATGCTTGGGTCTTTAATGGTATTGAGCTTAACATTAAATATCCACCCAAACAGTGCCTCTTTTAATCATTATTATGTTTGCTAAATTTTGGTGCCTCTTTTAATCATTATTATGTATCTCTTCTTCTTTACATGGCTTACTTTAGACCTAGATTTTACGTTGGTGTTTAGGTGTCGTAATTGCATACATAAAAGTATTGCTGACTCATATAGTTGATCGTCTTTTGTGTCACACAAATCAATATACCTAGAAGCTTCATTTTAAACACGAAGTAATTACATACATAAAAGATGTAATTGCATATGTAAAAGTATTGCTGACTCATAATAGTCGACCATCTGTTGTGTTGCACATATCAATATACCTTTCCGTTCTTTTTGGTAAATATTTAAAAATTGAGAATTATTACATGTACTAACAAAATCTACTACTTCACTTTTCATAAGAATTAGTACTAGGGTTACGTTATAATTTTGTTAGTGTTCGGGCTAGATTTGTCCCTTACATAACTTCCCATTGTCTTGCTTGTTGGGCAGAGTTTGTTGTTTGATTTCTGCAATATACGCTTATCAGTTTGAAGGGTGCCTTCATGGGGCCTTTGTTAGGCCAACAACACAGAAACAAGAGTAGTTAATTTAACAGGGTTAATCATAACTAAAACTTGAATGAAATTAGTTAAAAATGACATATGGTTTAATGGAAGATACATAAACAACATATTTATTTTACATAAGTACAAATAAAGAAGATTCAGGCAAGATTACAACCTTGATCAGCAAGGTTCGTCCTCTTGCAGACACCTCTCCTTTTATTTTACAGTAATTGAAATCTAGGAAAATGAAATATAAACAAGGTTTACTATAGGGATTCGATACTACAACAAAGGGAATGGTAGCAGAGCTTCTAAAACTGGACAAAAGAAAGCTTTATATGGTGGACCTGCGACTTGAAATGGACAAGGGGTGAACAAATTAAAGCTTTTCTGGTTTCACTGTTGAGTGTACTGAGAGTTGCTTGATTGATTGGTTGAGAGAGAGAGTTTATGCTTGTGCCCTTCATTGTTTTTATAGACTTTTCTACCCTAAGTCGAAGCCTTCCTTTTTGGTGATGGCTTCTAGAGCATGGTGAGTCATCATCAACTTTTGCTAATCACCTACCCATGCCATGGAAAAGTACTTTTTGCTGAGGGTGAGCTGCCCTCTGTTGCTTGTCACTTCTCCCATAGGCTTGCTACCTATCAGTTACCAAAAAATGATTTTAAATTCATCTTGGGCTGTCAACTATCAGAGCCCAATCTTTTTCTGATTTTTGCATGCCTGGGTCTTTAATTGTATTGAGCTCAACATTAAATATCTACCCAAGCCGTGCCTCTTTTAATCATTATTAAGTTTGCTAATCAAGACATTGATAATGATTAAAATTGAATGCTTGTCGAAACTAGGTATTAGTGCCATTTAACTTAGCCATTTTAAATAAACCATTGCACTAACCCACAATTCCCTACATTAACTACCTGCCCGTTATAGAACTTCCACATTACTCTTTTCGACCATTACCTTTAACAAGCTTTATTCTTAGAGCCACCAAATTCTCTCGAATTTTAATCTTTCCCTGATTTAGCTCTAGCTAATTTCTTCACCTTTCGAATTTAGTAATGGCTCCTAAATCACGCTTTGCATGTGAGTCTGGAGAGGACATTGTCACTCTTTGCCGCTGTCTCAACGGCCTTCACCGCCCTCGGGTTGGCTTCAACCTTCCCATTTTCTTTCTTGAAGATAAGGCCTATTCATTGGGACTTGCCTGGACCCCCAAAGTTCCTGTTGCTGTGGAGAGCAACTTGCTTGCCAAGGAGTGTTTCACCCCTTCATCAGGTTTAATCCTACAACTGGAGAGATGCTTCATTTAGTGGAAGATGATAGCACCTCCGTAAGTTTTCTTCTTTCATACAATTTTAATTCTTAAGATCTTTTTGATTTGGACCTGATGTTTTAAACTTTATCTCTGCCAGTCTTCACTTCCTCTAGAAGCTGCCAAGTTCCCAACACCGACTATTAGGGAACCTATAGTCCCTGAGATACCAGTTGTTTCAGAGGTGACCAGTTCTTGGGCCTCTTATGCTTCATCCCCAGCAAGCCATCCATCTTCTCCCAAAGCAGTTGTAATAAAAATTCTCCCAACCATGGCTCAAGGTTTAGCTAAGGTATGATCATTTCATTAACTTGTCTCTCTTTCCTTTTCTTTAATTTGATTTGAGATTAGCCCTGTTAACTTGTCTTTTTTCATCTAATAGACTTCTAGTAAAGGTTCGGGCAAAATCTTCCCAGCCTGCTGTGAGTGAAGTGGTCCATCCTCGACCTCTTTAGTCCATCCTCTAATAGACTTCAAGATGGTCTGAAAACTCTAACTGAGTTGTATCAGTTCTAGGAGATGACCAAGGTGTAGTATGAGTCATTTCTCTCATTCTTTGAGAGCATAAGGGCTTTGAAAGACCAGCACCTTAGGGCTGAGAGGCAAGCCAACTGGGTGAGGTGCTACAAAGACATGCATGCCCAGACTTCCATTAACCTTCAGCAACTTGTGGAATAATGGTCGACCATAGAGGATAAGATCATGGTGGTGGCTGCAGAGATTCAGAAGTTGGAGGAATGACTTTCTGCTTTGAAAGCTGAAGAAAGTGAATCAAGAGTTGGAAGAATCAAAGGTCCAATTAGCCAAAAGCAACATAGCTCTAGAGGAGCGAAATCGCATTTCCACCATAATGCAGACTTATATTTCTAGGATAGTTGCTTTAGGATGTAAACTTGCAATCTTTAGGGCTTATGTATTCTCTTAATTATTGAATTAAAAAAAAAAATTCCTTTGGTGTACCACCTTTATTTGCTTATTTTACAATTTCTAAAAGTAACTCCTTCAATTATACAAGGAATTTCAAATAACACCTCTAAGTGTCAAACTTCATCAATATAACAGTCTCTAGCATCCTAAAGAGTGGGATGATACTTCTTTATGAATTTAGCATTGATTGGGTGTTTCTGTGAATCTCTTTCTAGATTTACCAAGTAATATGCCCCATTATCTAATACTTTGATAATTATAAAGGGGCATACCCAAGTAGGACTCCACTTTCCAAATCCTCTGACTTGTGCTCCCAATGGTAGAATTGTTTTCCACACCTACTCTCATTCTTCAAAAGACTTCAATTTTTCCCTCTTATTATAAGCTCGGGCAACAACTCTTTTTCCTTCTTGGATCTTGTTTACAGCCTCAATGTGGGCAACATCTAAATCTTCTATCCCCTGACACATGGCCTGCACAAACTCATCATTGTGTAGACCGAATTGGTTCTATGTTCTCAAAGAACTTACAATTGGTTCTGTATTCTCAAAGAACATACATTAATTTCCATAGGAAACATTGTATCTTGCCCGAATGTTAATGCATAAGGAGTAGTTTTAGTTCTTGCCCTTTTTGAAGTTCTGTAAGCCCAAATAGTATCTCCTAACTTCTCATGCCATTTTTATAGGTTGTTTGACACCATTCTCTTGATGATATTCATTAAAATTTTGTTGTTGGCCTCTGCTTGACCATTAGATTGGGGGTAATAGGGGCAGGACTGGATCATCTTTACTTGAACTTTTCTGCAAACTCCTTTATATCTTTTTAAAACAAATGATGGTCTTCTATATATGACAATGACTTTGGGCACTCTATACCTATGTAGGATCTTGGTCTCACTAAATCTCTTCACAATAGTTGAATTAATAGTCATCACAGCTGAAGCTTCCACCCATTTGGTAAAGTAATCAGTTGCCACAATTATAAAGGTGTACCTGATGAAGTTCATAGCCCACCCTCTAAAATGACATGGCTTT
This sequence comes from Malus sylvestris, assembly GCF_916048215.2. NCBI lineage: Eukaryota > Viridiplantae > Streptophyta > Magnoliopsida > Rosales > Rosaceae > Malus > Malus sylvestris. The sequence continues at coordinate 6,330,533 of NC_062266.1, forward strand.
ACAATTGGATTTAGAGGCACTGATGAAGTATGTTGCAAAGGGCCATGCCTCTGGCATTCTTTACATCCTTTAGCATAAGCTTTACAGTCTTTCTCTATATTCGGCCAGAAGTAACCGTATCTTTTTAGCAACCATTTCATTTTTGTTCATGCTTGGTGAGCTCCACAAATTCCCTCTTGTACCTTAGCCATTACTCTCATTAATTCTTCCAAACCTAAGCATTTCAACATAAGCCCATATGAGGTTTTCTTCAAAGTTTCTTTCCCACAGAACAAACTTAGTTGCCTGTTGTCTGGTCTTTTTGCAAGCAAGGAGAGAATGATCTTTTAAGTACTGAAGGATGAGAGACCTCCAATGTTCTATCTCGGGCTCTTTTGTCATTACGTCCAAATTGAATCCCCTTCAAAGATCGAGGAAGGCTCATTGTTTGTATTTTCATTTTTATCTTAGGTGTCATTCCCTGGTCATGTGCTCAAGAAGCTAGTTGTGCCATTTCATTGGCAGCCAAATTCAATTCCCTAGGAATGTGATTAATTATGACTTCACTTTGCCAATATGCCAACAATTGAGTGATAGCCATATAATATCCTGCCACTGTGATATGTCTGCACTTGTATTCTCAATTCAATTGATCAATCACTAGCTTTGAATCTTCAAAGACCTTTCGTTATTCTGCCTTTAATTCTATCATAATTTCTAAGCCAATGATTAATACTTCATATTCTGCTCTGTTGTTGGTGATATTGTCATAATCCAAGAGAAATGAATAAAAAAGGTGACCACCTTGTGGACTGATAATGACTATTTTTGCACCTGCAGCTCGCTTTGTGCATGATCCATCAAAATATAGCTTCCATTGAGTGATACATATACTAGATATCCTTTTTATCTCTTGCTGGATCTAAGTTTCTTTGCCCGAATTGTCTTCTCTTGGGGGAAACCATATACTTGCAGCTTCCAAAGTACCAGGAATATTGATCAACTCTTTTTCAGGTTCTTGGTGTTCTGTCAAAAAGGTCTACAATCGTTTGCCCATTCACAGCCCTTTGAGGCACATATTAGAAACTAAACTGATATTGGACAACATGTATTTGATCATATTAGTCTTAAGAATTATGTGAGTATGGCAAGGCATCATGTAATATCTCAATTGATTGGCAGTGAAATACAAGGTTAAACATAGCTTCTCAATGGGGGTGTATCTTGTTTCTACCTTAGTAAGGATTCTACTAAGATAGTACATTGCTTGTTCTTTCCCTCCTTCATTGTTTTGAGCCAATAAACTCCCTATGTACTTCTTAGATGCTGAGTGTAGAGCTTTAAAGGTTTCCCCCTCTAGGGAGGCATGAATACCGAAAGAGATGCCAAGTAGGCTTTTTGATGTTGAGGTCCCCACTAAAGCATGTCTTGATTTTTTAACCTTAGCAAAGGAGATAAGGGTTGGATCTTGCCCGCCAGGTTAGTAATGAATCTCCTCAAGAAATTAATCTTTCCTAGCAATCTTAGTAGTTATACTTTATTGGTAGGTGCATGTGACTCTTTTATGGCTTTAGCTTTATTCTTGTCCACTTCCAAACCTATTTGGTGGACTAAGAATCCTAAAAAGTTGCTCGATTTGACTCCAAAGGCACATTTTCTAGGCTTCATTTTCAATTTGTGGGTTTTCATCCTCAATAAAGCTTGTCTGATATCTTTTAAGTATTGCTCCTCAATTTTAGACTTCATCACAATGTCATCAATGTATACCTCCATGCTATGCCGAGGTCATGAAAGATAGCATTCATTGTCCTTTGATATGTAGCACCAACATTTTTCAACCCGAAAGGCACAACAACATATTCATAAGCCCCTACATGTCCAGGGCACCTGAATGCCATTTTATGCATGTCCTCTTTAGCCATTTTTATTTGGTTATATCTAGCATTTCCATCCATGAAAGACAACACTTTGTGTTTTGCTACTGCATCAATGGATAGGTCAGCCATATGCATAGGGTATTCGTTTTTAGGAGTTGCTTCATTAATATTTCTATAATCCACACAACATCGAATGGCATTAGTTAATACTTTCAATATAGGTACAATTTTTACCAACCATTCTACATATTTTGGAGGTCTAATAAAGTCTGGTTTCACAAGTTTTTCAATCTTTTATTTAACCTTTTCTTCTATCTCTTTGACATCCTTCTTGGGGCTTGTTTCACTACCTTGTACCCCTATTTTATAGGCATTCTGTGTACTACCAACTCATAATCCAGTCTTGGCATTTGTGTATAATGCCACACAAAACAATTTTGAACTCATGCAAAAGATCAACTATTTTGGCTCGATTTGCAGGTTCTAATAGGCTACTAAGTTGTATTGGCCTTGGATCCTTCTCAGTTCCTAGATTAATGGTTTCCAAGAGGTCTTGAACTTCAAGTGTCGACTTATCGGGCTTTGTAGACAAAAACTCCGTTGACTTTGGGACTTCGGGCACATCATCGGGCCAATCCAGGTCATATATACATTTTTCCATGTGTACAGAAGCTCATATACTCTCTTAAAAAAACTTTCATTCTTGACTATCTTTTGTGTTAGAATTTCATTCTTTTCACTCTGCCATTTCTTTGACTGAGCATTGTTTGATTTCCCTTCTTTCCCTTCCATACTCTAGCAGTCATTTGATTAAAGACATGACTGCTACTACTTGGTCCTTTTTCTTTTGGTCTATCATCATTGGTGGTGGTGGGCTGGGATAATGTGAGGTCTATCTCATTCTTCCTTAGTGAGCAACAATCCTTGTTCCAAGAGCTTATGGGCCGTCACCTTGGTAAGGTGGCCGTTTTGATAAGGTCTTAAACATTGTAAAATTCCAACATTGGGGTTGTAGAAGTTAGCTTCAGCAATATTGGCTATAGGGAGAAATGGCCATGATTAAGCCTTCACTGTTTCCCATGATCCTTGCTTGATAATAGTTAGTTCATGGTAGACAGCAACTTGTTGATGCAAGGTAGATGATATAGACAAGCTTTGTTGTATCCAATATCTTCACAATAAATCACCATAAGTGGAATTACTATCCACTACAAAGTATGCCATCATGATCTTGCTAGACCCCAGATTTACTTCCGAAGGCAATATACCATGTTTCTTAGTAATAGCCCCATAAATACTAGACACTATGAGGTCTGTTAAAATAAGGTCATCTTCACCCCTGGCAAGCTTATTCATCTGCTTAAGTGGTAGTACTATAACTGTTATTCCTCCATCTATTAGCACTATTTTAAAATGAGTCCCCTCTGTATAAGCTGTTAGATAGATAGGTTTCAAATGGTTTGCTAAAGCCATACTTGGCTTTCTGAACACCATTGCATCAGTGTGAACCCTCTCAGGCATTTTTTCCATGGGATTGGGCAAAACTAACACTCTTGGCTTTTCTCTGCTTGTCTCTTCAAGGTTTATAAGGGCCACCATTGGTTTTTGTGAAAAATAATCTTCTTGCATCATAATTGGTTGATATGGCTCTGTACAAACATGAAGGACAACACATACGTCATGTTAACATGAAAGTTGCTAGGTCTAGGTGCACATTCCTTCTTATCCTTAATCTGGCAAAGAAACTGATCCATCCAAGCTTGGGCTTCCTCATTTAACATTAACTCTTGTGCTTCCTCTTCTTCCATGTATTGAAATCAAGTAGCTATTTTGGAGTCCCAAAAGGAATACCCTCATTTGGTGGTGGAGGTACCCTTCTTTCAAGATATATGGTTCCAAAACGAATAGGCACCGGGTTCCAACCTAGTATAGGTACCATAACCATACTTTCTTGCATTCTCCTCAACACCTTGTATTTCCCAGGGTGAGGTGTCTAAGGAACATGTTCTCCTCCTCCCTTAGTCGTGTTGTTAGCCTTCTTAATCTTCTTTCTACTTCTCTAGCTTGGTTGCCTCTCACTTCCCTAGATAAACTTTTTGATCTTGACATTCCCAGAGCCTTATAAAAAAGTAGGGGTTTGTAATGAATTCATATGTGTTTTATGTTGTCTCTGCACCATTCTTATCATGGATGCGCCCATCTCTCTCACATGCCTTCTATCTTTACCTACCACATACCATTTTCGGCCTTGTCAGGCTAAATTTACCATTGTGACTGGTAGCATCGAGGTCCGTTATGTCCTTGATCTTGTGTTGTTGTGACTGGTTGAGCATGGTACTTTAACATCTCTCTAATGTGGCAATCTTCCATCCTTATCTTCTACCTCTTTAGAAGATTCAACACCTCGGACAAATTCTTAGGTTCTAAATCTCTTCCCAGCCTGTGAAACACATTCTTTGAAGTTTATTTCTTGAACTCAGAAGCTTAGAGGTTAGCCCTGCATGCTTCTTGTTCTTTTTCTCTCTTTTCTTTTAGTTAATTCTTGGTTAATAATGGCACCTGGTGCCGGCACCTTTAACCTACATTCACATTGGCACTTTTTACACAACACTACTTCCTTGATCATAGTTGTATGAGGCCTATCGGGCAACCTTCTACTACCTTTAACGGGTCTATCTATATCTCTCATTTCTTTTCCTATATTCAGGGTAACTTTCCATTTCCCGCTCTCTACCCAATTAAGGTTTATCATATTAATAGGGGCTTATGGGAAATGATCTATGTCAATCATCATGTTGGCCTGAGGTTTTTCTAGCAACAACTTCCCCTTGACTATCAAGTTTTGGATCCAGTCTTTGAACTGCACACAATTGGTGATAGAGTGATTAAAAGTGCAGTGAATCTTATAATACTTTTTTCCCCTTAATGTTTAGGCTTAGGCATTTTCTTGGTATTGTCAGGCAAGATTACTTGAGCCCTCACCAGCTCTTCATATATGTCAGCAGCTTTGGTTAAGTCGAAAGAATATGATTGATACTTTGGTGGCTTGATAGGAACAAATCCCCTATCATTCATCACAATCTTTTGACATTTAATTGGTTGAACTAAACCCTTCACTATCAAGGGCTTAAAAATAGTTGTCATCTCTGCAGCACATAACTCTATTCCTTCTCCCAAGCCATCATTACTTTCCTCTTTTTCCAAACCTTCAAACTCCAACTGATGTATTTACACTTTATTTTTGTAAAACATAGGGGTTTTAGATGAATACTTCACTTGTTGTTCTTCTATCAACAACTTCTCATACTTAGGAGCCGCAATCACCAATCCTTAGAGTTCATTAAACTGTACATTGTAAAACTTCTTCCTCAGAGGCAACCTTAAAGCCTTATGTGCAATGGCTATAAGTTAATGATTAATAGGAAACTGGCACCTCATCCTGGTCTTCCTGAATCTCATTATGAAGTCTTTTATAGACTCATGTTCATACTACTTTACCTCTACCAAGTCATTCATGGTCATCTCTGGCTCTACTATATAGAACTGTTTGTGAAAAGCCATATCCATCTGCCCCCAATTAGCAATGGAATTAAGGGGCAATAAAGAATACCACCGGGAAACCAGCCCCACCATAGAGTTTTTAAACAACCTTAACTTGTAGTTGGGATTGCCTTCAAAAGCCACACAATAGTTTGAAAACTTGAAAATGTGATCTCTGGAAGACACATTGCAATCCCCCCCACTAAAAGTTGGAAAAGCAAGCATTTTAAAATTAAGAGGGAAAGGATTATGCTCATCCATATAAGCATGGTAAGGCTTATAATACGTGATTATGAACATCAGGCGGGCTTGAGGTTAAGCATTTTGTATCACCATTCTTCTTAACTCTGCTAGTTCATTCCTAAGTTGCTGATTGACCACATTATTATTTGGGGAAGACGAATTCCCCCACTTTAGGCCATGATTTATGCCCGAGAAAGCTTCTCTCATTGCATCAGGCTGCCTTCAATTAGCTTATCCTCCCATTTTATTAACTAATGGTAGTGGTCAATAAGGAGGAGGATTTCCTCTATCAACGAGCAAGCTTCTGGTATTGGGGCAAGAGGTCTACAAGCCTAACTCTTATGGCTCATCTCTAACTTCTCCTTGGTGGCTGGTTTCTGCCAACTCATTCTTCTTTCCTTTATCTTTTTTCTTCCCTAGCAAGGGAAACTAAGAGAGAGTTGGTTCCTTCTCTAGATCTAACACTGTACCTCCATTGTTGGTAGCTTCCTCCTCTAGTGGGGAGTATTCTAACTCCAATTTTCTCTACAATGTCCCTGTTAAAGAACATAGCCTGCTAACCTCCCCTCTAGTTTTTAGGGAGATATTTTCATTAGTCACCTTTCCTTCAGACTTTTCAAAAGAAGTCGGGGTTTCTATGATCCTGGGACTGAGTAGGGATGGAAAATCTACGGGCTAATCCGTCAGGCAAAAAGGTTGCCCGAATTCCTCCTTCCACCAGAACGTTTGATCATTCCTTCATTTTGGCATACAATACTACAAGCCAGGATCCCACTGGGCATGCCAAAATTATGTTCAGGCTGAATCTGTCCCTTACATAGCTCTTCCTTGTCTTGCCTATTGGCCAGAGTTTGTTGCTTTATATATTTATTAGTTTGAAGGGTGCCTTCATGGGGCCTTTGTTAGGCCTTAAGACTCACAATAAAAAATAAAATGAATTTGAGTGTGCCACTATTCTTTTTGTTAACAGATTGTTTACTTGGTTGTTCAGTTAATTGATTTCTTGCGCCATAAGTCACTTTAACTTCTTGGATTATTAGGATTGTTCACAGATGGGTTAAGTCTGTATTAATTTCTTTTCTTACCTTTTGACCAAAGAGGTTTATTTATAATATCATATATTCCTTTATAAAGTAGTTCAAGGTCATTTAAGTTAATTTCTTAGTTATTAGTTTAGGCCGACAACACATAAATAAGAGTAGTTAATTTAACAAGGTTAATCATAGCTAAAATTTGAACTAAATTAGTTAAAAATGACATATCGTATAATGGAAGATACAAAAACAACAGGTCTATTTTACATAAGTACAAATAAAGGAAATTAAGGCAAGATTACAACCTTGGCGGGCAAGGTTCGTCCTCTTACAGACACCTCTCCTAGTATTTTACAGTGATTGAAATCTTGGAAAAAGAAATATAGACGAGGTTTACTAAAGGGATTTGATACTACAACAAAGGGAATGGTAGCAGAGCTATTAAAACTAGACAAAAGAAAGCTTTCTATGTTGGACTTACAACTTGAAATAGACAAGGGGTGAACAAATTAAAGCTTTTTCTGGTTTTGTTGTTGAGTGTATTGAGAGTTGTTTGATTGATTGGTTGAGAGAGAGTTTATGCTTGTGCCGTTAATTGCTTTTATAGACTTTTCTAGCCCAATTGTCCAAGCCTTCCCTTTTGGTGATGGTTTCCGGAGCACGGTGAGTCATCATCAGCTTTTGCTAATTACCATAGTTGCCAAATATGGGTACGATTTGAGTTCACAGTTCAGTTCGGATATGGGATTGAATAGTAACATAAAGTATCATTCACCAGAGAGTAGGCATGGACAGTTCGTTTTAAATTCGTTAAAGAAAGTAAATTAGTTTGTACATAAAAATATTGATAATGATACATTTATAATTATATTTTATAATATTACTTATTATGAGCAATCGTTTTTATTTTGTAGCATTGATGATTTATAAGCAATGATTTGTAACTTGGTTGGATGCATGACAAAGAACATGGTGGGATACAAGAATCCCAATAAAAGCAAACATGGTTGGTACATCCCAATAAAAATAAAAACATGGTTTGTACATGCATCGAAACAAAATCAAAGAATATGATTGGATAAATGCATCAAAAATAATATGGTACATGTATCGAATGGTTAAGGTCCTTAGGCATAAGTATTACCAAATACATTTAACCTAATAACAAATATGAATATAAATTTATGCACAATTGTTGTTTAGAAAGCATCAAATTACAAAAAAAAAAAAAAAAAAAAAAATCCACACCAAATCTTGAAAAGAAAAAAAAAAGGTTTTCGGCAAGAGAAGAATAGAGGAACCAGAAATATCCCAAAATGATATCAACTCATTCTCGTCCGACAAGAATGAAGAAGATGTAGAGATTCAAGAATCAAGGGAAAACTCGAGTCAACCTCAATCATCCAGGCGGACTCCACAACAAGCTTCACTGTTCGAAAATCGTAAAACAAGGGTGAAACCTTTGTTGGTCAGTGAAGTTACTTTTGAGACATCGGGTAAGACAAAACAATGGAGATGCAAATACTGCAAGAATGCATACAAAACCTCCACTATTAGCTATCACCTCATAGGTACTATTATATTACTAAAATCACTAATTATTTATTTGTTATTTATTTTTGTTGATTTTTAATTTTGATTTTTTTTTTACTTTAGGTCCTCCAGTCGAAAAAGGTGCAGATATTGCTCATTGTGGTGTAGTTCAGAAAAACTTTGAGTTACTTCTAAATTTGAGAAACAAAGCACGAGAAGAGGAAAAGATCAAAGGTGGTAGCAAAGGTAAAACAACAAACCGGATTGAAGAAGCGATGCAAACTATGGCTAGAGAAGCAGTTGATATGAAGGTTATTAGAGCGTTTTGCGCTATTGGCATACCATTCAATGTCTTGAGGAATCCACAATTCCATGAGATGGTCACTACCATAAACAATGGACCTAAAGGGTACAAGGCTCCTGGGTATGAAAGAGGTAGAACCATTCTACTCGATGCATGCAAAACTGGTATTGAAAATGAGTTAAAACCTGTTAGAGAGACATGGCTCACACACGGGGTATCCATCGTGTCAGATGTATGATTAAACATGAAGCACAATCCACCCATTAATGTTGTTGCAGTAAATAGTTGAGGATGCATGTTCTTGTATGCGGATGATTTTTCAGGAGTAACAAAAAGTGGTAAAGTGATTGCTAATTATTTGCTTAAAGCAATTGAACAAGTGGGGGGAATCAATGTCATTCAAGTTGTAACCGATAATGCAAAGAATTGTGTTGCTGCTAGACAAGAAATTCGAAAAGTGCACAAACATATCTTTTGGTCTCCATGTGTTGTTCATACATTGAATCTCAATTTTAAAGATCTAGCAGAAAATTTTGATTGGCTTAGGAGCATGCAACCTATCTTGTCTAGCAACAAATCAAAATTTTCTTTAAAAATAAGATTCAATGTATGAACAACACATGGAGACCAAAAGATATGTTTGTGTACCTTTCAAATTTCTTGTCCCGCAGCAACACAATTATTTGCATTATCTGTTACAACTTGAATGACATTGATTCCCCCCACTTGTTCAATTGCTTTAAGCAAATAATCAACAATCTCTTTACCACTTTTTGTTACTCCTGAAAAATCATCCGTATACAAGAACATGCATCCTCGACTGTTTATTGCAACAACATTAATGAGTGAATTGTGCTTCATGTTTGACCATACATTTGACACGATGGATACCCCGTGTGTGAATTATGTCTCTCTAACAGGTTTTAACTCATTTTCAATACCAGTTTTGCATGCATCGAGTAGAGTGGTTCTACCTCTTTCATACCCAGGAGCCTTGTACCCTTTAGGTCTATTGTTTATGGCAGTGACTATCTCATGGAATTGTGGATTCCTCAAGACATTGAACGGTATGCCATTAGCACAAAACGCTCTAATAACCTTCATATCAACTGATTTTCTAGCCATAGTTTGCATCACTTCTTCCATTGGGTTTGTTGTTTTACCTTTGCCACCACCTTTGATCTTTTCCTCCTCTCGTTCTTTGTTTCTCAAATTTTGAAGTAACTCAAAGTTTTTTCTGAACTACACCACAACGAGCAATATCTGCACTTTTTCCGACTGGAGGACCTAAAGTAAAAAAAAAAAAAAAAAATCAACAAAAATAAATAATTAGTAATTTTAGTAATATAATAGTGCCTATGAGGTGATAGCTAATTTGTGTAGTGGATGATTTGCATGCATTCTTGCAGTATTTGCATCTCCATTGTTTTGTCTTACCCAACGTCTCAAAAGTAACTTCACTGACCAACAAGGGTTTCACCTTTATTTTACGATTTTCGGATAGTGAAGTTTGTTGTGGAGTCTGCCTGGATGATTGAGGTTGACTTGGCATTTCCCTTGATTCTTGAATCTCTACATCTTCTTCATTCCTGTCGGACGAGAATGAGTTGATATCATTTTGGGATATTTCTGGTTCCTCTATTTTTCCCTTGCCAAAATCCTTTTTTTTTTCTTCAGGATTTGGTGTGGATTTTTTTGCAATTTGATGTTTTCTAAATAACAATTGTGCATAAATATATACTCATATTTGTTTATTAGGTTAAATGTATTTCGTAATACTTATGCCTAAGGACCTTAACCATTCGATACATGTACCATATTATTTTTTATGCATTTATCCAATCATATTCTTTGTTTTTGTTTCGATGGATGTACAAACCATGTTTTTATTATTTATTATTTTGAGGTATTTACCAACCATGTTTGTTTTTATTGGGATTCTTGTATCCCACCATGTTCGTTGCCATGCATCCAACCATGTTACAAATAATTGCTTACAAATCATCAATGCTACAAAATAAAAATGATTGCTCAGTAATATTATAAAGTATAATTATAAATGTATTATTATCAATATTTTTATATACAAACTAATTTACATTCTTTAACGAATTTAAAATGAATCAAACTGAAAACCGTACTGTCTATGCTACTCTCTGGCAAATGATATTTTATGTTACTACCGAATCCTGTATCCGAACCGAACTGCGAACTCGAATCATACCCGTATCTGGCAACTATGGTCTATTGAATGGTAGGTCTATGGTTTCTGTATTAGTTACTACATAAATACTAAATGAGAGTATTAACATTGTAAATATAAATAGTTACAATTGTAAATAGAGAGAAAGAAAGAGATATAGAGAGAGAAAGAAAACATATGTATTATTCATTTTCTTTTCAACAACATTTTAACACTGATTACATTGTGTATATATCTAGCTACATTGCGTAGATACTAAGCTAACATAAGACTCTTAAGATGTTGACACTTGTCACAACCTTACACCATAGACTCTTAACCAACTTAACTACCTCACATACATCCTAACCATCTCACACACATGCACATATTATAGTTATCATCCTCCCTCAATCTCAGAGTGTAGCTTGCCAAGTCTGAGATTGTAGCAGTGTGTTTGATATAGAGGAGTTTACTAAGATATTTTCCTCCACCATCACTTTGTAATGTTTTAATGGAAGTGGAAAAATGATTGGGGACAAAATTAGAAAAACCAACAAAGGTAGAGAAAACATCACTTTTATTAAGAATGGGAAACAACCAACAATGTCTAGTACATTCATCAATGAATGTCACATAGTACCGAAAACCATCTATCGAAGTACAAGGAGAAGGACCCTATACATCACTATGAATGACTTCAAATGGGTGGAGAGACTTAGACACAGATTTAACAAAGGGCAATTTACAAAACTTGCCTTCCAGACATGTATGACACATTACAGGCAAGGAATCAGGTGAGACAGACAGATTACACTTCTTTAACATGACAGAAATCACAGAATTAGATGGGTGACCTAATCTACTATGCCAAAGACTAGAAGATACTTGACGGCCAAGATAGGCAGCTTGAGGCTGAGAAGAGATAACTCGAACTCTTGTTGGAAGTGGTATGGGATACAATCCATTACTGCATTTGCCTTGAAAGAGAATCTTCCCTGTGGCTTTGTCCTGGATCCAAAAACAAAAGGCATCATATATCAACCAACAATGATTATCTAAGCACAATTTATGCACAGATAAAAGGTTCTGAGATAATCCAGGAACACAAAGAACTGAATTCAATTGCAATGGTTTTAAAGGAGTATGAAGAGTGGAGGAACCAATATGAGATATTGATAAACTTGCACCACTCGCAGTCTGAATGGTTTCATCGGCAGGGTATGGAGATGCCAGGGACATATTACTCAAGTCAGCTGTCATATGGGAAGATGCTCCAGAATCAGTGAGCCAAAATTGTTGAGGAGGAGCACTTGGCTGATGATGTTGTGATGAAGAAACATGCAAAGCAGTTGGAGCTTGAGTAGAAGGGTTAGAGTTTCTGAAATGGCAATATTTAGCACTATGATTCTTCTTCCCACATATTTGACAACCCTCAGAAATGGCACTATCAGAATTTCGGAATCTGCAGGTAGGAGCGAAGTGTCCAAACTTGCCACAAATTTGACAAAAGTTACTAGAAACACCCTGTTGCTTTGGTGGAGAAGAACCAAGGAGGCCAGGAGCTGAATTCACATTATAATTTCCATAAGTGGACTTGGAAGTTCCAAAGCGAGACTGAGGATTGTACTGAAATTTCCCTTTGTATTTGTTCTTGCTGTGGTTTGGCCTGATCCCAGAAGGACCAGAGGAATAAAATGTAGACGGAGAAGAACCACCATAAGGAGTATAAGTTGAATGACCCTTAGGTTTAGAGACACTGCCATTATTTAAAGCAACCATAGCAGACAAGAAAGGTGTAATGGGAATGTTTTCAACCATTGCTTCCTCAGCAAGTAACTGAGATCAGAGATCTTTCATGGAGGTGACATTTTCACGGCCTCGAATAATAGATCTCAGAGTATTATATTCAGATGAGAGACCATTCAAGGTCAAAATCACAATATCATCATCATTGAACTGAACTCCAGCAACAAACAGATAATCACGAGCTTCTTTAATGCGTTGCAAATATATCGAAATCGAACCTTTCTTGATGTTTTGTAATTCAGATTTCATCTGAAAGATTGTTGCTCTAGTGACAATCGAAAATTGTTCTTTGAGACGCTGCCACATATCATAAGCGCTGGAACTACCGATTGCACAAGAAACTGCTGAAGGAGATAAAGTAGCTATGAGTAATTGCATCAATGCCCGATCGTGCATTTTCCAAACCTTGAATTCATCACTTTCAGTCGAAGATGAAACATCACTTGAAGGGATAGATGAACCCTCAGAAATAGGTACATTGAATCGAGCAGGACATGGATGAGACCCATCTACAAAACCCATAAGGCCATGGCCTTCAAGTAGCAATTCGATATGGAAATTCCAAGTTAGATAATTGGAATCATCTAGTTTGACAGTCACAGAAGAAGAAATTGTGGATATGAAAGACGTGATAGGAGATTGAAGAATCTGCAGTTGAGCAGAAGTCACCATTGCAGACGAAGAAGGAAGAAACCTAAATGAAGAATTTCTTAGAGGAATTATAACAAACACTTGGTGTGCAAAGAGAAAGATGCACCCAGTTGAAGACACAGAGAGCAATCAAGGCCCGGAGAAGAAGAAGACAGACCGTTGATGCAGAGTATAGAGCGGAAGCAGAAGAACAAGATCGAGAAACCTTCAAGCCGAAGCTTTTCAGGATAATGATACCATGTAAACAGAGAGAAAGAAAGAGATATAGAGAGAGAAAGAAAACATATGTATTATTCCTTTTCTTTTCAACAACATTTTAACACTGATTACATTGTGTATATATCTAGCTACATTGCTTAGATACTAAGCTAACGTAAGACTCTTAAGATGTTGACACTTGTCACAACCTTACACCATAGACTCTTAACCAACTTAACTACCTCACATACATCCTAACCATCTCACACACATGCACATATTATAGTTATCAACAATACTATCAAGGCGCATTCAGCAAAGTTCATCCAATAGTCCAACAGAAAAGGCAGCATTACCCCTGTCAAGAACAATGCAGTCATTGTGATAAATGCCATAACGACTCAACCACCACCAGTTCCATGGCCGCCAAAGAGCAACAGCTTCAAAAGGGCATCAATAAAATAGTGTGAAATTGAACGATAAAGAAAAACAAACAAATAATATGATATAATAATTTCCATTGTCATCAATATAAATATGATTTTTGTAATCAAGAACCCTACAATACAGGACTGGAGTACTTATTTTTTCAATTTATGCAACACAGTTGTAAAAATAGCCAAGAAATGAAATATGCTACTTAAGGAAAAGTTCGATATTACTTTTTCTAGTAGGGATATCTATCGCCGTGGAAAAAAAAAAAAGGCTTATATGATCAAACATGCCAAGCTGAGATCACATGTATGTGACTTAACAATCAAGCTTTGAACGATCCTTATGCTGTTACCAAGGGTATCTACCCTAACCAGGTTGTCCATAATAACAACATTACATAAATATATTAAATTGTAATGAAGTAGAAGTCGTCCATGAAGAAAGTATATTGAAGATACTAATAAAAAAATATGGATATGTCAATTACATAGTGCCCTCCAGATGTAATAGTATGGCCCCAACGAGCAGAAGGAGCTTGTCCTGGAAGCTTCAGTTGGGTCCACCCAGGTGTTTCATTCTCTACCTTCCACAACAAAGACCAATCAAAAAATTTAGTTAAACAACTGAAAAACAAGTAATAATATACACACAAACACATATATAATGAGTTTTGAATCGACATGTTTGAAGCTTAATAACAAAACTAAGATGATTGTATCTTTGGGTCGCTAAAACTCAATTTGGCCAGCGCAAACAGATGCAGCAAAATACTAATTGTAATTTGGATGGCATTAGAAAGAGAATACTCATCACTTTGACAAGTGCTCGAAGAGGGAACACGCCAGTTATCAAGAGAGGAAACATAAAATGTAATAAAATAATGTGACAAAATAGAGAAATTAAAAATAAATAATAAAAAAAAAAAGTGAGGGCCAAGTAAAACCAAAAGGATAAGCCATGACGAAATAGTAAGCTACCATAAAAAAAGGGGATAAACTGCTAACCTTCTTCGATTAGACCCTTCAAAACCCATAAATCACCAATTATTGGAACTTCACCTCCTATGAAAGTCAAGACAAGTATTCATGTCAGCTCAATTGCATATAAATAAAGGAAAAGTAATGAAAAGGGCTTGAAAACTTTGAGTTTTAATGATAAGGACAAAATAAAGGGTAAAGTGAATAGTACCAAGATTGACTTTTTAGTGTAAAAATGTGGTTTTTCGTTAAAGTGAATAGTACCGGGTGCTTTTCGTTAAAGTTCCCTATAAATAAACCCAATACAAAAAAACGAAAGGGAAAGGAGGAAAGAAAACACAAAAAAAAAAAAAAAAAAAAAAAAAGAATCAGCGGACTTTGAACACTGATTAGATTTCTATTGATAATTTGTATCTCCTTGTCCTTTAGTCCAAAAGATTCCAGGTAGTCATGGGGCCAGTTAAACAGTTGACAGTAGAAGTTCGTCACACCAAATAATTCAAGCATTCAAAATGCTTGCGGACACAATGTAGTAATATTATCACTTAATACGGAAAACCACGAATGGCTAATGCAAGAAAATAGGCACTTAAATTATCTTCAAAGGGTATGGAAAGAATGGTCTGCCTTCCCAAGTACATTTCATGGGAAGACGTGTGGAATGATTTTCTGGGGATGCAATGGCGTAACTAGGATTTTCAAATAATATGGTCATAATATCATTCATTGGCCATTTCGTCGAGCATCTAGTAGACATCTGTCAATTCCTGTCAACATATGCCGAAAGTTTATATATGCTAACATATGTCGACAACTACTATTTTTTGTAGAGGCTTGTCGAGAGTGGATGCAGGATACTATGAAGTAATGTTGAAGATGACCAGGGGGTTTCAGCTAAAATATTTCATACAAGAAGAGAGAAAATGAAGACACATAATTAAAGAAAATAGAAGAAGTAGGAGGATGAGGTTAAAATTTAGTTTGCCTTAGGGATCAAAGATAATATACAGACAAATATACAAGGGCTTTTTGGAGTTATTGGAGTAAAAATCAACCAATGACCCATGCTGACTCCGTCACTGTAGGGATGATGGGTCTTCTGAGTTACATTGGACTTGCATGAAAGTAACAATTAATTCATTGTTCCCCAATTAAGTAATTAGGTTGGTCTAATGGGGCATGAGAAATTGCAGGATAGTTTGTTCTGATAAGAAACTTTAATGGAAATGAAAGAATACAAAGCAGAGGGCAAGCTCTCCATAAATCCTGACTAGTAATCTATAAAAATAATAAACAGCCATCAAAGAAATTACATCAAAATAGCAGAGTCAATTAGGACAAGACTCTTTAGAATTAGTTGTCTTTATTTCTCAACTTCAACTAAACAACGGGGGAAAAACCTTTCACAAAATAGCATTCCTTTCAATCATATCAATTTTCTTATCGCTTTTTTCTTTAAATAATAGCATTCCTTTCAATCATATGTATTAAAAATTAAAACAAAATCAAACTCGAAAGGAAGAGTTGTTATGAAACCCAATTATAAACATAGTGAAAGCATGCTACTTTACCCTTGCTAATATAAACAAGCAACCGTTTCTCAACCATGGTAGCTGTATGGCAACATCCAGGTGGAGGTGAAGACCCAGCTGTAACCGACAGCTCCATCCACTGGAGTGATACTGTAAGGGAGCAAATCAAGCTAGAACTGATTTACGACCATTTCAACAAATATACTCAATCAAACATGAAGCAGAAAATAACAGATAATTCAAAATTCATATAGAAAAGAGTTTACTTGTGTCCAAGACATACACATCTAGAGGTGGGCATAAAAATCATGGAACCACGAAACTAAATCGAAACACAACAAAATAAACCATAAAAAATCGTGTTGATAAAAAAAAGCCAAACAAAGAAAGAACAAATATATAAAATAAAAAGAAAAGAGAAACCAAGTGCCAAAATTCCCACTAACCCATCATATTATTGTATCTAAATACAACACCATATTAGTCACTTAGTACTACGGTCTAGTGACATTTCTTTTCCTCTCGTCAAAGGCACATTATTGGTAGCCCATCGTAAGACATAGCGCACTCTTCCACTCCCTTAGTATAGATGATATCGTTTGTTAAAAAAAATTACAACATAATATTAAAGACTAATGAATTTCAGATATCATAGACAAGAAAGATCATTAAGAGTCTATACCAAATTAATGGAAAATTAACACCTATTTGCTTCTAATCTTTATTTTGTGTTTCTAATAATTCTACTTAAAAACAAACCACCCTCATTGGTTATACTTTAAACCACCTAAGACATACCGTTGCGATACCATGTCCATCAACATTAACCTAGTTTTTTTAGCACGAATTTTGCTCAGGAAACCAACAATTCTTAATTAACTAGTCAATATATTTGACTAGAATCTACTTGAATTCCAGATCAAATTCCGTTACCACACAATACTAAGTATTAGATAATTTAGATTATGATAATCTATTTAGTAGTCAGTGGATTCTAGTGCATTCAGCTCAGGATTATAGCATGTATTGCTTTTTCATCTCCGGCCCGTAACTTTCAGGATACAGTAGGTACTGGATTGGATTGGATTTTCAAATTGTAACTGTAATCCTATTGTTTTCTGGCGTTTTCTCGGCAGCCAAATAGTCTACAATTCTTTTCCATGCGTGCAGATTCTCGACAACCAACCGATTGAAGGTTTTGATTCGGAATCGATTTGAGGGATTGAGATTAGCATTGAGGCAACCAACCAATCTGCTGTTGTGTTGGATTGGATTTGGGATATTCTAATGCAAAAAGGAATGATTTCTCTTTCTTCAACCTCCGGGACGGTAGGAGACGAACAGCAGAGGTAGGAGATGAGAGTTTTAACCGAAGAGTAATTAAGTCTTTTACACTTTCAATTTTGGTTAATTTTAAAACAATGGAAAACATAGGCTATATTTCATTAGGTGGTTCTCAAAATGGTTATCTTTCCAAATTTCTCACATATTGCTATTTGTGTTGTGAATAATATGTGGATGACCCACATGAATAGTTTGTTACTATTTATGTACAGTATTTTCACTATTCATTTGTGGAAAATTTGTAAAGTGAATAATGTTCTCTTTTGTCTATAAAATTAATGAGAAGTGAAGAAGTTTGAGAGACTCACGGAGAGATAAGAAGGAAGAAAGGAAGAGAGAAAGGAGAGGAAGAGGAGAGGAGATAATAGAGAAAGTTATCTTTGTACTCCTATTATTCTAAATTATAATGAAAGCACCACTACTGTCCCGATGACGTACTCCAGTCACACTGACTGTAGAGGAACCTCGTAAATTTTGTGTCTTGTTTCATTTATTCCACTGCACCCACCGTCGATTTTACAGCACGAGAAGCTCTCATGTTAGTGGAAAGCACAGCGCCATAAATCCGGTGAAGCGTTACCTACCTCTCACCTCTGCTAGCCAAAATATCACAGAATAAAAGGTATGTCCATTTTCTATCTCGCCCACTGCGCCTGAAGCACCCTACCAAATTCCAATGAGAATTGAAATTTACAACGACCTGAAGTCGTCATGAGATGAGAAAACTCGTACTTGACAATTGGTTTCCAGAGATCCAGAAGAATCTCATCAGACTTGGAAACCCAGATCGCGTCGTTTTTTATGGATCTCGAGAACTCCCATGAATACTCAGTTGTCTAAGATTGTGATGGTAGAACTGACTCCACATATGCCTCCCTCTCTTGTACCTCCATCAACTCCGTTGTCATCTATGTCCCTATAGGGAAGTTCTTGCTTTGCGACGCCATGTTCTCTGGGCCATGCAAGAACAACGCCAGTCTCTGGTAGCCTTATTGGATTGAATTGGTTTTGTGTGACCTCCACAACAACCCAGATGGCCCCGGGTTTGAGACTAGTACAGACAGACAAATAAGAAAAAGGAAGGAGGGATTATGGAATGGTGTTTCAAGCACCGTGTGAAAAGGAATTGGAAAAGTGGAATTTTTGGACAAAGGTTTCTAATGATGCATCTGCACCATTTGAATGAAAAATAATAAATTAATAAAAAGGGTTTTGGTGCTATATGAAAAAAAGGGTGGAATCTTGTTGAAAAAAAGGCTTTTGGATGGTGTTGTACCATTAGAAAAGAAAGAAAGAAAGAAAAATTTATTTATGTGAATGGTGTTGGTTTAAAACACTTTCACAAGTTTTATTTACTTTAAAACAATTTATTTATCATGGACGGTTTTACCGCCTACTGCTTTAAGTTTTGATTTATGTGAATGGTGTTGGTTTAAAATCATTTCACAAGTTCTATTTACTTTAAAGCAATTTATTTACCATGGACGGTTTTACCACCTACTGCTTTAAGTTTTGATTTATGTGAATGGTGTTGAATTAAAGCCCTTGTCACAAGCTTGATTTACTTAAATGCAATTTATTTACTATGGTTGGAATTACTGCCTATTGCTTTAATTTATTTATTATACTTATTTTTGTTACGATAAGTACATACTGGACCTGAAGTTCCTTGATCAGATCAAAACCTGTAGTTTCTTGATCCTCATCACATAAAATGATTGGACCCGAAGTTCCATCATGCAAAAAGATCAGGCATGAAGTCCCTAAATCCTCAAGATCGGACATGAAGTTTCTTGATAAGTACCTTAAGTTTGAAGTGCCGCAGTGCCTCAACTTAATTGTAATAAAGGTCCTAAGAGTCTCAGTCCATAGACTATTTATTAAGAACCAGAAGTTCCTTATGTCCATTCTCAAAATGGTTTAGCAGAAGCATTTATTAAGCGGATGAAATTGATTACCCACGCTCTGCTCATGAAAACGAAATTGCCAGTTTTGACATAGGGACATGTCATTTTACATAATTCATTATTAAGTTTGGTGGAGGCTAGTTGCCAACCATCAATATTTCTTAGTACAACTCATGTTTGGGCACCAGCCAAAAATTAACATTTACGAGTTTTTGGTTGTGTTATCTATGTGCCTGTAAGACTGCCACAACGTACTAAAATAAGGCATCAATACAAACTGAGAATTGATGTTGAACTCTATCCACCATTGATCATTCAACATTTGGAACCCTTGACTGGGGATATATTTACCACATGATTTGCGGACTATGATTTTGATAAGACAGTTTTCCCGCCATTAGGGGGAGAAAGTAACATTATTCCAGAAGAACGATAAGAAAATATCATTCCATAAGAATGATAAGAAAAGACCGTTCCAGAAGAACGAATAGAATTTGTCTTATTTTGATTCACGAAGCAATCAATATGAAAATGAAGAATAATTGAATGATGCAACGAAAGTGATCAAATCATATATACTTGCTGCAAATGTGCCTACAAGAATTGATGTCCCTGTTGGACAAAATAATATGGCAGTAAATGATTTATCTGTTGCACGCCTGAAGCGTGGTAGACCTTTAGACTCAAAAGGTTCATTCATTCGAAAGAAAAAGAATATGGCACTACTAAACTATTGCATTCCCAAAACATAAATGTTGCATGCCAGAAGCATGACAGTCGCCACATGGATATACGTCCCAGAAAGGACAATCCGTGAACATGGGAATGTTGATGTCTCATGCATGGAGCATGATAGACATATAGGTTCCAATGACTCAACTCCCGGAAGTGGAGATTAAATTCCAAGCTCTATAACACTCTAGAAGAGGTTATGATCCGCATTCTCTAAATTACGACTATCCTGGAAAAGATAGTGTAATGTCCTTGAAAAGGCAATGGATATCCAAAGAAATAAAAAGCTTTTATGCATGCGCATGCACATGAGAATATGGGATCACAGATTGATGATAACCAATGGTAATTTTGGTTTTTATAAGTAGCTACTAAATTCATCAATAAGCTGTGTTGATATTGAGTCTCGTTCTTTTTCGTCAACAAAATTATTGGCAAAAAAATGGAGAAAGACAATTCCATTACAATTTTGTAAGAACGTGGAAAAAATGGACCTATATATATTTGAATAGCCAAATTATGTTGAACCAATGAGGTTACATATAGGCATTTGTAATACAATGAAATACACTCACATGATATGACATAAGGTATTGAAACCTGAAATTATACTCTTGTAAACAAGTTCATATGAATGGAGAATTATATACGAAAGGTCGTGAGTCACCCACATCATATCTCCATAAGTAAATCCCTCAAGTATACATGGGAGAAAATTGCTCTGTATAAATTCCAAAGGAAAATGTGTCATGAAGTGTAGAAAATCCCTAAAGGATTCAAATTGCTTGAAGTAAGCCCCCGAAGGGTAAAGCATAAATTATTACTCAATACCAATGGATGGTATAAATTACCTTAGCGAGTACTATCATTATGATATTGTTGCAACATACTAAAATCTCTTGCAAGAGTCAATGACATTAAATTAGAACTCCTGAAGAGTTGATGATATTAAATTGGGACTCCTGAAGAGTCAAGAAAGATTATAAAGTGTTGAGAGAAATATTATCTCGAGCTGCAGATCGAACAATCTACCAACACGAATCTTATCCATGATGTCTATGATATTAAAAGAACCATATGGATTAAAGATTATGAGTTGAATACTCAAACGATGTAGACACTAAGAAAGATCATTTATCTTCGTGAGGGTAAAGATAAATTAATGTTTGGTCCAGAAGTACCACATCTTAGTGAAGTATATGCTTTATTGTATTTAGCACAATACATTGAATGAAATAAAGCTTATCTATTAATATCCCAGAGAAATTACAGATATGTGCATACACATGAGTTAAAACGAACAAACAGGATGAAGCCTTCACAAAGGTTGCTCATGTGAAGCCTCAGTGCTCGGCCGTACACCAGAAGTGGAAGGCACTGGAGATTGATCATGTGGCACCCCAGTACTTGGCAAAACACCTAAAGGGGAAGGCATCAATTGCTTTCAAAATCTAGCAACGAACCTTTGGTGATCATTTTGAGTCCGACTTTCAGATTCCTACAGCTGGTCGAGCTTTCTTTTCATGTTTGTAGAGTAATTATTTGCAAGCACGTGTAACACTCTATTCTCGTGCTTGAGCCCTTTGATCTCTTGTTTAAGACTTACCACCTCAGCCATCAATGATTCAACTTGAAGAGTTTGAGCAAGTAGGCGTTGGCCCATATTGGAAACAGAGCCAGCACACTAAACACTAAGAGCCAATGAGTCTTGAACAGTCAACTCATCAGACCGTTTTGAAAAGATTCTGGTATCCTTTGGAGTGAAAAGATTCCTAGTTACCACAGTAGCGGTTATGTTATTCTTCATCACAGAGTCCCCAACTGTAAGAGGACCATTAGAAGAAAAGAAGGATGGGCGCCATATGTTATCTTGACGCTGCTCGTCTGTATCACTCCTAAGACTCAAATCTAAGCAAATGTTGGATGGGCAAGTTATTTTCAGAACTGATGAAGGAAAATGAGGTCAAGTAAAATTTCAGAAGTGCAAGAATGAGGAAATTTCTACAGGCAGCAACTTTCTGAGCATACTCTTAAACACAATTGATGTCTCTACGAAAGAAGAGGCAACATAGCCACTCGTTCAGAGATCGAAGAGGCACCGCTCTCCGAATTTCAAAAGCCAGATTTTCCTGAATAAAGTTCGTTGGCATTTTTCAGACGCAATCTCAGCTTTTTCTGCTATCGCATGCAACTTTGTCAAAGATCTCTGACAAAATTGAAAACGCATAAATCTTACTGTTCTAATTATACCACAGTTGCTGACAAGAGTAAAGGCACAGCACCATTACCTGCTATTGGGAAAATCCCTATATATGTCGATCTTCATCGTCCATGGCAAGGCACACATCCAAAACTCCCAACTTTCTCTCATCTCTGAGAATGCATCTTCAACAAAGCATCTCGAAATACTCAGTTTTCTTCCTCTTCGAGAATACCTCTTCAAACAAGTCACACCAGAGCAAAAGTATCTTATATCTTCAGGGACGAGAGCAAGAGTATCTCATATCATGCAATCTCTCTGTCTTTTCCTTTGTCCTTGTTCTTACTTGCAAAGACAAGGATAAAGAAAGCTATATGTTGGAACCTCCACTCAAACTCCCGGTAAGGAACCGACTGCCTGGAACCTTTCCTGATTGCTTACCTAGTATTGCTTTCGAGTAGCCATCTTCAACTGTTTTTGGAGCTAGGTCTCTAGTCACCAAGAAGTGATGAACCATCCAAATGCAAGGGTTGCATTCCACTCTTGCATCAGAAGGCAAATACTGCAGGAGAATATGCCACACATGCATGAGGGAAAACCAGGGAAAATACTACTTAAGCAAAGGGAGAAAGCAAGGCAAGTGAAAATAATACATTGAAGTATGTGAAGGCAAGCGCAACAAACACGTGCTGATTCATCCTTGACAAAGCCGAAGATCACTTGCCACGTGAAGCTTCTCACGGTACAAATTCATTCAAGATCAAGTTTCGAAGGTCCTTGAAGAAATCACAAGTTTGATTCAAGATCAAGTGTCCACAACCCTTGAATTAAATTTAGCTTCAGATAAAAGAAGTAAATTCAGACTTTTGGAAGAAGTCTAGCAGAATGCCCTCCAGCCCAGTTTAAGAACAAGCATGTGGAAAGTTAACAACAAGTAAAGCACCTCTTTCGGCAACTTTTCTTACTAAGAGACT
Source organism: Malus sylvestris (assembly GCF_916048215.2). NCBI lineage: Eukaryota > Viridiplantae > Streptophyta > Magnoliopsida > Rosales > Rosaceae > Malus > Malus sylvestris. The sequence continues at coordinate 6,353,984 of NC_062266.1, forward strand.
GAAGCAGAATGATCAACGATCAGCCTAAATGATTTGAAATCAGGGGGAGATACTCATCAGGGGGAGTATTCAAAACAGATCAAGATTTTAAAGAGTTAATCGAAGACTTGTGGCCATCCAAGGGGGAGTGTTGTGAATAATATGTGGATGGCCCACATGAATAGTTTGTTACTATTTATGCACAGTATTTTCACTATTCATTTGTGGAAAATTTGTAAAATGAATAGTGTTCTCTTTTGTTTATAAAATGAATGAGAGGTGAAGAAGGTTGAGAGACTCATGGAGAGATAGGAAGGAAGAAAGGAAGAGAGAAAGGAGAGGAAGAGGAGAGGAGATAATAGAGAAAGTTATCTTTGTACTCCTATTATTCTAAATTATAATGAAAGCACCACTGCTGCTCCGATGACGTACTCCAGTCACACTGATTGTAGAGGAACCTTGTAAATTTTGTATCTTGTTTCATTTATTCCACTGCACCCACTATCGATTTTACAACAATTTGTAATCTTTTTGCAACATTGATTGTTACTAATGCGAATGTCGCAAATATTTTTCGACACACAGTCTAGCGCTCCTAATTTGTTTTGCTCATAGACTGTGTAGTGTTATTTGACACATAAAATTTCGCAAATGACCTTTTTCTTGTAATTAATAACCTTGTTCTCTTCAAGTAATCCAATGTGTTTTTTTATCTTATTTTTGCAAATGGTAAAAATTCCTATGAAATCCTATAGGATCTAGAAGATCCTTTCTTTTATATTTTATGTCACTTGGAAGGCAAATATACTGATCATGATTAGTATAAATAAAGACACATGATAGAAGAAAAAAAAAATCAATTAAGTTAAGTTAGCTGCGCCCCTTTTTCTCCATTAATAACCTCGGCCGTCCCTCTCGCCCTTCTCTCACAACTATTATTTACTAGAAGAAAATATGTTGTTTCATCAAATACATAAATTCGCAACTATTACTTACAACAAAAGATGTTTTATCAAACACATACATACGTAGATGTAAGCGTCCAGACATTCATGATACATAGTCCATTAGAATTCATTATAATGATTAAATGATCAAGAACATATACAAACACGATTTTAAAAATTAGACATGATACACTGACGAGAGCATTCAAAATCATAAGAACGATTATTTGCAAGTGTCAGACATCGATCTCTCACTTAAAAGTAGTTACTAATTGATTCCCTTGTCGTCGCCGTACAAAGCTGCATCAACTCCTCCACCACCCCATCCATCTCTTCATCCTCTTTCTTCTTCATGTTGTCTCTTAATTCCAATGCCTTTATCCTCACACCCTCTCCAATTTTCTCCACCACCACATCTATGATCACCTTCGCCACCTCTTGCCGTTGAAAACTACCTCCTCCGCCGGTTCTTATAACCTCAACACCAACGCCAACCTCCTCCACCAGTCTGGCGTTTACCGGCTGGTCAAGTTGCATAGGCATGGCTATAATCGGAACACCAAACTTGATGCTCTCCAACACCGAGCTCCATCCACAGTGACTCACAAACCCACCAACACTCGAATGCTTCAATATTTTTGCCTGTGGGGCCCAATCCTCTACTATCATTCCCCTCTCTCCTACCCTCTCCCCAAACCCTTTTGGCAAAACATCTTCAACCCTGGTACTTTTCTCTTCCTTAGGAAACCTAATAACCCAAATGAAACTCACTTGGCTAAGCTCCAATCCAAGAGCTATCTCTTGTATTTCCTCCTTGGACAAAAAGTACTCGCTCCCGAAGGACACAAACACGACTGAAGCTCTTTCCCTTTCGTTTAGCCATTTGATGATCGACGATTCCTCATCTACTTTTTGATCCATTGGGTCTTGAACAAGTGATCCGACGGGCACAATCTTCTTCTCCGTTAACTTGGAGAGATAATCAACACACTTTGATTCAATCTCTCCAGAAGTCTTTACCAAAATGATGTTACGAGACCGATGGCTGCACAGCAGTACGCGTTCTCCGTTCGTGATGCCATTTGCTGAAGATTCTATCAGATTGCTGAACTCCTTAATTTCGTAATCCCGAAGATAGATGGAAGGATAAGGGAATTGAACATTAGGGTTCTTGAGATGGTGAAACCAAAGTGACATCAAGGAAGCACTGGTGGTGGTGAACTCGACGGCCGGAATGTTGTGCGACAAAGCTAGGGACGGTGCCCATGGCTGGAGAAAATCATATACGAGCAAATCAGGTTTTAGGGTTTTGAGGATGTGGGAGAAGTTATCGCTGGACATGTCAAAGGCTTTTTTGAGAGTGGGCATGAGATGGGGTGGGAGGCCATTGGTGGTGTGGTAGTGAGGTGGCAACTCATCGTGTGGAAGAAGAAGTTCCACAAACTCAATGCAGTGAGAGTATTTCTTAGGGAGTTTGGGCTTGATGGAGCTGAGATTAACAGGTGTGGAGCAAATGAAGATGTGAAAATCTCTGTGGCTGGTGAGCTTCTTGGCTAGCTCGAGGAAGGGCGAAATATGGCCGTGACCTAACCATGGAAGCATAAGAATGCTAATGCTTCTGTTCTGATCAGGATAAAGCATATTTTTCTTTCTAAACTTGATTCTTTGTTTCTTGTTGTTGGTTGTATATGATTATAGGCTTGTATGTTAGTGTGGTTTTGGTGGAGAGAGATATATAGTGCAAGATGTGTAGACGTTTGAAGAAATACGTGGAACCTTCATACGGATGCTCGAGCAAGTAGTAGGAATTGGCGGTTAGTCTTATCACAAAAACTTATATATGACCAATCGAATTAAGAAAAAGAAGCATAAACTTGGTTTCGTCATAGATACAACAGGAAAACTAAATTTTTAAATCAAATTTACAAATCAAATAACATATAAAAAGGTCGTACCCAGTGCACAAGGCTCCCGCTTTACGCAGGGTCTGGGAGAGGTGAATGTCGGCTAGCCTTACCCCCATTTATGGAGAGGCTGCTCCCAAGTCTCGAACCCGAGACCTACCGCTCATGGACGAAGGCACTTGCCATCGCACCAAGTGCGACCTCTAAATCAAATAACATATACTAATAAAAATAAGTAAGTTAATCAATACTTACGTAATAATTCAATCATCTACCACTACAACATTTGATTTAAAAATTTAGTCTCTATTACTCTTCCTGAAATAGTAAGCCGAACATGTAATTTTGATTTAGTACTCTTCTTCACAAGGGGAGGGGGAGGGGGCAGGGACCACTATTTCTTTTGTTTTCATAATTAATTAATTCTAACAGCAAGTGATGAATTGTATTGATAATTAGTAACGGGTCTTAAGTCAAACACCCCTTCATCTTTATACTTTAGATAAATTTCCTATAATTATTTTATATTTGTCGAAAAAATAAGTAAAGAAAAGTTACTTCTAGTATCTCGCCAATCAGTTTTCACTGTTCCAGTTTCTTCGTTAATTACTTCCAAAATTTTCTGTTCTTGGTTAATTATTAGCAGATTTAATATTAGGGTTTCAAAGGATTTTTTTTTTTATTTTATAAATTTAAAGTGAATGGACTACCATTGTATATTTTACTACTTATCTCACCCGCCGGGGGTGGGGTTTCTTTTGTTTTAATCATTAGGGTTTCAAGTTGGTTTCAGGTTTCAAATTATCGTAATTATGGTTTCAAAGGATTGTATGATTAAGTAATTTTTAACTCAATCTTTGTCATCGACTTAATTAAGTATTTGTTATGGAATTGGATTCCATCCAGATTCATTTTGTGGGGATTTTAAAAATCTTCACATCTTAACCATTTATTGTGTATCATGCGGTTAAAAATTAGTTGATTTTTTATTTAAAATTAAACATAAATAGTATTTGACGAAAATTGACTACACGATGTACGATAAACGACTAAGATGTGAAGATCTCTAAAATCCCCAGTGAATCCGGAGAGGATCCTCTTCCATTTGTTATTGCATGCCGTGAGTGCTTAGAAGTAGTCTGGACTGGGTACGAGAAGGTGGCACCTCTCCCTTAACGTGTCACCATGCAAGAATGTAAAGCAGATACAACCTCATCATGCATGGGAGATATGGGACCATCTCTTTGTCTGTTACAAAAACAAAGGTTCACCAAAGTTAAATAGAGGTCGGCAGTGAGAGGCACACATATACTTCAAACCAAATATAAGCTGCATGAAGTCTTGTATGTGAAGCGGCACGAAGCGGTATTATATTACAAATTTAATTTCTATACAAGTATTATATAGCATATCATAATTTTTTAATTAGTAAGGAGCACAAATTCAATGCATACAAATATTTCTAACCAGTGGCGTATTGTATAATAAAATAAAGATATGAGTTAATTTTGTTCATGTCTTTATTTTATTAAAGAATAATTAGTGCACCATTACATCACGTCTTATGCTATATTTCATAGGGATCTTTTGATATAGGCGTCTCAGTTTTGAATTTTCTAAATCAAACATCCATGCTTTTTAGTGATTTGATTAAACTTTTTTTTGTCATAATTTTGGTGCTATATGCACAAATCTCCTATAATCTAGCCTTTTGATTACACTCTCATCCGTTAGAGATAATTGTCAAAAGAAAAATGGTTAGATTCAAAATTATTTTCACAATAATGCTACAATTTAGCAATAATTATCTACGATTTAAGATATTTTCTTTCCAAAATAGTTTAAAATATTTTTAGATCCCCAAAATCAAATGTATCGAAATAAGTTCTTCTTTTAGTACGTTTAGAGAAAATAGGATTGAGAATAATATAAACGTACCAATACACAATGTGTACAAAATAAAACGTACCAAAATAAAAATAATTTACCAATATTAACAATACCTAAAACCAAATCAAATGTACCAAATTTTCAAATAAATGTACCAATTAATGATTTTTGTAAATTCAAACGTACCCGCAGATAATATATACGTAATGTATTGTACCTAATAATAATTCGTCAACAACTATACTTAAAAAAAACAGCAAAAAAATAATAATAATTTCACAAAAAAAATTGAAAAAATTACACCGAGCTTTTATATTGATCACCAACTATTTGAAAAAGAAAAAAAAACCATTTGGGAAAAGAAATAATATTAAATGTTTTTATAAAAAAAATGTGATCGAAAAAACATATTTGGAAGAAGAGAAAATATAATTTAATTAATAATATCCCACTAAATAAGGAAAAGTGCATCATGTAGATAAAAGGATAAATTCAAAAATTATTTTAATTTTAAAAAATAGAGGTGACTATTGGTCAAAGTACTTTCATCAAATTTTAAAAAGGCACATATGTTGAATCTAAATGATAAAGAAAAACTGTAGGGGATTCTAATTTTTCCTATTTTTTAATGTGAATTCAAATGTGGCGGATAGATAAGGATATATATCTGCAAGGCCTGATCAATAGTTCAAGTCACATAATCCCATGATCCATTTTATCTTCAAAAAATTTGCTTTAACTACGAGTATAAAAAAAATAATACATTGTTGTAGAGTTGAAGAGAAATATCTCAATACATGTCTTCTTCTTTTTCTTTCAATAATCCATATTCGTAGAAAAGAAATACTAGTGTTTCTACCCCAAGTGATAGTTAATTGATTACAAGATGGTATATATTCTTTATAAAGGACTAGAAATACCAACCTTACATATATCATTAGGAAATGCAAGAACATAAATACAGCGGGAAGAAGTAAAACACGTCTTGTGCCAGTGAATAAAGATATTTTGATAAGAACTTGCGTATTGTATTAGTAAAATATAGATATATGCTAGTTTTGTTCATACTGTGGATGCAAATTTCCGCCTTCTTCTTCTTGGACAAAATTGCACCTACAAAACAATTAACACCTTAGGGTCAAGGCCAAGAGCCTCACGCGCCCATGATGAATGGGAGGGCTTTGGCCGAAGAACCTGTAGACATCGAAATTTTGGTGAAATAAATGTTGAGCAATAGTTATAATTTCAACGCTCACGTGTCACATAAATTTTACACATGGCGTGTGACTAAACGAAAAATCAAAATAAATTGGAAAAGTCATCAAACAGGACACATGTCAACACCTGGCAGAAACGATTTATTTCATCTGAATATTATATTCAAAATTAGGCATTGGAAAATTCTATAAATAGAAGCCATTTCATTCATTTTAAGGAATGGAAGAGGAATTCACATATACATTTCTCTACTCCCAAATTGGAAGAGAATTCCCTAAATCCTTGAAGCTTTGAAGTTCTAAAGCTTTCAAGCATCCAACCTCCTAAATTCCCAAGAAATCCCGAAGGATCAAGAAAGCCCTCTTCGTTCTTCGTCAAATCCTCCTTTAAGACCAAGCCTTGACGGCCCTTGAAGAACTTCCACCAATTCAAAATCAAGCCCCAACGGCCCTTGAAGCAAGTGTTCATCGGTCATCGTCCGTTCATCCTAAGATCAAGCCCCAACGGCCCTTTGGATCAACAACATCAAGAATCCACACAACCGTTCTTCAAGATCAAGCCCAAAAGCCCCTTGAAGATCCGTTCATCAACCGTCAAGATCAAGCCCCAACGGTCCTTGAAGAAACTTCCAATCGTTCATCAAGCCTCGACGGCCCTTGGATCAATCGCACATCCACAAATCAACACCTTACGGAGATCGAATCAGAGGATCAAATTTGAGAGAGATTGTAACCCCAAAATCATTAATACAAAATATTATTTTGTACACGTGTTCTTGTCTCGTTTGTTTCAGGAATTTTCGTGTTTACAGAACCTCCGATGCCAAAGTTAGAATTTAGAGAGAAAAAATGTTTAGAGAGTTTTTGGAGTTTTGAAAGAGTGTGGGAAGTGAATTTTGGAGAAGAAAATGGGGTTTTTATAGGAGATGGTGTAACTTATGGTTTAATGTGTGATTTAATGAATTAATTAGGCAATTAATCCATTAATTGGTTAATCAACACATTTTTGGAATAAATATTTTAGGGGTTATGTGATTTATGTGGAATTTTTTTGTAAGTTATGGAATGATTACCTTGTGGAAAATATAGGATGAGGATGGATGAAATAATTTTGAATTGGTTACCTATTTTGGGCACTTTTGACTTGGTTGAAGAATGATTGCCCGCTGCTCGCGTGTAGGAATCTCAATATGCCTCAAGGGTATTTTTGTCCTCTTTTATCCAAAATTCATGTGTCACCTTGTGATTATTTTTGGCTCCACAAATGCCCCCCACCTGTTAGGCTGCTCATAAGAAAGGGCAACAGGTGTAGAGATCTTCTTACTTTAGGAAATGTAGGACTGCTTCCTATTTTGATGTAGATTCCCTCTTTAATAGAAAATTAGGTCCTTCTAGGAAAGGGAACTAAATTTCTCTCAAAGCCTATTTAAGTCCACCTTAAGTGGGTTATTAAATCAACTTTGGAGAGCGATTTATTCTACCTTACAAGAGAGATAGAGCTTAGAGGATATTTGTTCCCCCTCCTCTAACAATCTTCTACATCCTGCTCGTGCAAATGACCGTCTTTCGTTGATTTCTTCGTCTTCTCCGTGTTGCACCGATGGAAGAAAATTTTAATTTTTTCTTGTCTTCTTTTTGGATAGTGCTATTGCGGGGCAGTCGTCGAGATGGTGCGGCACGTCGGCTGGCAGGGGCCAGAAGTCGGCTCGGCATGGGCCAAGGAGGCGTCGTGGCAGGGGCCACTGCTAGGGCTATTTGGCTTGGCTAGAGCCAATAGCAACTTGTGCAGCTGGGGCCGCGGATTATGGCGCTGGGGTGCAGTGCTAGGCGAGCCACATGGCTTATGTCCTTTGGGCTCTTGGACCTTACTCAGGCTAGGCTGGCGACTGAAAGAAATGAGGAGGTCGTGGGCCTCATGGGTTGCTGGAATGCTGGGCATGCAGGCCTCATGCCTGCTAGAATGCTGGGTTGAGCTCCTCTGCTGAGTACTGTGAATGTCGTTGGCTGCTTAGTCCTCTTCGTCGGGAAAAATGTAGGCTGCCCCCAAAAGATGAGGTAAAGAGGATCAAGGCGGATGCATTGACTAGTATGATCGCTGTCGTAGAGCTTATTATGAATGAAGGTGGAAAGAAGAGATCTTCCCCGCCTGCTCAAAAGATGTTGGTTAAGAGAAAATTGAAGACTTCTTTCGCTACTCGTGAGGGTCTGCCTGCTGCCGAGAGGTCTATGATTAGCATAAGTTCTTCCGATGGAAAGAAAAATGAGGCTACTAGATCTGAGCATGTGGCGCCTGCCATCGAGAATGGCTAGTACGATTGCTGATAGGGTTGCTCAGCGTAGAAGTCCTGTCGTGCCCCCAATGCCGAAGTTTGTACCAAGACGTTTGTTGAGAGCTAAGTCTGGTTTACCTTTGGAGAGGCTTACTATTATGAAGAGCGATAAAGTGGACTCTGCTGCTAAAGTGGCGCTAAGGCCCACTTCTTCTGCTGCAGAGGCTGACTCGCCTGCTGGGAAAGAGAAGACTGCTCGCGTGGGCAGCTATGAGAAATCCATTAAGCCTGCTTCTGGGGAGGCTGCTGAGATCTATGTGCTTTTAAGACCAGATCTGCTTAAAGACATGGACGTTTGTGCCAAGTTTGTTGATTGCGTTAAAAAAGTTGTTTGCCCAAGTTTCTTTGCGAAGCATACGACCCAATATAGAATAACTGCTCTACTTGCTATGATGCAGATGTAGCAAGGCTACCAAGGAGGTGGCAAAGACTATGACAGCTAAAGTCATCGGCTGAGGAGATTAAGAGGTTGGATTTTGAGCTCATTGTTTTGAAGGGGTCTAATATTTCTTCCCCCACTTCTCTGTAGCTTGAGACCGCTCGCCACGAGATCGTTGACTTGAAGACTAGGCTTGACGCGATCCAAGTTAGGTATGAAAGTGCAGAGAATGAGATTGGATGTTACATACCTCAGATTCAAGATCTTGAGTTTGCAGTTTCTGAGCTTCATTTCGCTGCTTATGCAAAGGATGAAGAGTTTATTGTTGCTTATAACCAAGTGATCCACTTCAAAAGAATCGTTGATAGGCTTGAATCCCAAGTCTTAGAACTTCAAGGTGTACTAAAGATCAATGAAATTCTAAAGAAGGAAATGGATGAGCGGTAACGTGTCCCTGTTGGTCTACTCGAGGAGGATAAACAGTTAAAGGGTATGAAGGAAGACATGCTTGCTTTTACTTTTGAGGTTTCCATTGGTGAAGTAATTGGAGAAGTTAGTACCTAGGCTGGGGTAGCCAGGGGTGAAGCGTCGGATGATGTCTCTGCTAAGAGCATTGCGGCTGCTGAAGGTGTGGCGACCGAGTAGTCATGGGATGTCCAAGCTATTGTATTCTTCTAGATAGCCTTTAGGATTTTATTTGTTTTTCCTTATAGCTCTTGTTTTGCTTGAACTCCTTCGGCCTTTGCTAATTATTTATAAACATGCTTCCTTCGTTTTTCTTCATCTTCACTTCTTCTGTTCATGCTCTAACCTTTAGACTTAATAGACCAGTGGCAGGCATGCTACTTTTTTTATAAATAGACAAGCTCGCGTAGCCTATGCAGCCGTAGGTGTTGGTGTAGAACTTTGCAAAGTTGTTAGCCATAGGGTTGGTAACCGGATGCTTTACTTACAGAAGCAGACAAGTCCGCGTAACCACTAGGCTGTTAACCTTGACTTTCTCCAATTTCGTAGGTTGCGTAGTAAGTATCACAACACTTTAGGACTTGGTGTTGTTTCGCGCTTGGCAGAGGTGAAACTTATCGACTATGTAGCATGTCGGCAGTGGATAAAGCTTCGTATCTGCGCGCTAGTTTGTTTAACCTTTCACAAGAATGTTCGGTTGTACAAGTCTAGCACGACTTTACTGCTTGAAGGGCAAGCCGTAAATAGTCTTCCAGAAACCGTAGGCTACCTTAGTGCACTCGGTAGTAGCTTTGGGGTTCCAGGGCAGCCGTCTGTAGGGAGTACTGCGTAATATGCCCCCTCCGTCTCTAGGGCCCGGTTCCCCACGGATTAGATCAAGAGACCCAAAATCCTTTAGTTGGCTAAGGTTTGAAAAAGACCATTGTGCCTACTTCTAGGAATCCTGGCGCAAGCCATCGTGCATCTAGTTATACTAAGGCAGCCAGGCTCATCCACGTCTGGGTATTCGGAGTGTAAAGTTTATCCTCCCGTCTTGGAGAGCTGACCCATATGGGTGTTGGGGAATTTGTTTACCCTCTCGCACTGGAGAGCAATTAGTTTATCCTCTCATGCTGGATAGCATAGTTGGTCCCTTGATGAGGGGCGCAATTCCTGCAATAAGTCCCTAAGAATAGTGCAGCCTTCTTTTGAAGTGCAGGAGTGATCAGTTGTTATAAGCATGCAGCTGAGCCAAGTTGTGATTACTTCTGAATTCCTCATTGAAAAACGAGTGAAACAAACAAGAACTTAGTTGTAAGGTAAGAACTGCATAACAACTGGATAGTCGTCGACTTATGAGGTGGTGCCAGTTAAGCTGCTTGAGACTTCGGGTCTTGATATAGTGGGAGATCTCACATGGTACTTCATCAGGTTGTAGGTGTTCCATTGCCTTTCGATCTTTTTGTTATTTCATGGTGGCGATGGTGTAATTACTCTTGCCGCCTACTCTGCTGATCTTGTACGGACTTTCCCATATGGGATCCATCTTTTTGAAACCTTCTTTGTAGGCAATGATGAAGGTTTTCAGTAGGACTAGATCTCCGAGCTGGAACTACCAGATCTTGGCCCTTTTGTTGTAACTGGAAAGGAATAGCTGCTGGTAGGCTGCGATACAGGTGATGGTCTACTCGCGCTTCTCCTCTGCCAGATCTAAGCTTGTGGCCATCTCCTTCTTGTTCTGCTCAATGCTTTGGCAGTTGAGTGCTGATACTTGGCACGATAACATTAGGAGGAATGATCGCTTCTGAACCAAGTGCCAAAAAGAAATGAGTCTCACCGGTGGCTCATCGTTTGGTGGTGTGATACACCCATAGACATCCGGGGAGTTCATCTGGCCATTTTCCCTTCTTGTTGGTAAGGGATTTCCTGAGGTAGTTGAGGATTGTTTTGTTGGATGTTTCAGCCTGCCTATTGCCTTGAGGATATCTCGGCGTGGACATGTGCTGCTTGATGCCATATGTTTTGAATAATTTCGCCAAATCTTTACCCATAAATTGCTGGCCGATGTCGGTGACGATGGATTGAAGGATGCCAAATCGGTAAATGATGTTCCTCCATATAAAGGGCTCTATATCCGTCTGAATCGTGGTCGTCATAGGCTCTACCTCTACCCATTTGGTGAAGTAGTCGGTTGCCACAATCATCATGCCTCTACCCCAAGTAGCATGCAGCATAGGTTCTACCAGGTCGATTACCCACTGCATGAATAACCAATGACTCGTCTGTGGGTGTAGCTCGCTGGCAGGCAGTGCTGGTATCGACTTATAGCATTGGCAACAGTCGCACTTTTGTACTAACTCCTTAACATCTTGGTGTATGGTTGGCCAGTAGTAGCCTACGTTAAGATCCTTCTGTGCTAAGGATCGGCCTCCGGAGTGGTTTCCACAAACGCTTTCGTGGATTGAGCTTTAGAACCTTCAAGTTATCGGGAGACGCTCGGCAACGGAGATGTGGTCTGGTGTAGAATCTTCAGATGAGAATGCCATTCCACATGTAGTAGTGTGCTACCTTTATTTATAGCTTTCTAAACTCCAATCTTTCCATGGGGAGTGTGCCGTTGACTAGGTAGTCCATAATAGAACTTTGCCAGTTTGAAAGTTACACTAAACTGTGACAGTTCGGCTGCCGACTCTATCTCTATGCTTAGCTCAAGTTGTCTGGCTAATGATTAGCTGGGAATCAGAATGAATTGTGAGCTTTTTCACTACCAAGTATTTTGCCATTCGGGGGCCTGCTAGTAGGGTCTCGTACTCTATTTTTTTGTTGTTGGATGCTTAGAAGCCTAGAGTGATAGCTTACTCGGGCATCGAACCGTTTGGGGTGACAAAGACTACGCCTGCGCTCGAACCTTTATAGTTGGATGCGTCGTCGACATGCAAATGCCAAAAGTCTCTATTGGGTGGAGCAGGTGTTGCTTAGGGAGTGCTCGACTACCTCCAGGGCATCGTTTGGCCGTTATGTTGCATTGTGAATGTGTGGTAGGGAGTCGTGGAGCTGGGGCCATGTTACATGTAGCAGGAGATGCTCAACTGCCGGTATTGGACCACTCTAGAGCTAAATTATGGAGCAAAGGTCAGCTAGGGCAGTGTGACGCGTAGTAGGAGGTGGTGCTCAATTGCCGATACATGCTGCTCCTATGTAAAATCTTTTGGGGCAACGAGGACAAAACTTGTTTTCGAGTGTGTCCTTCCAGTGTTCGTCTACCATTGGCGTGTCTTTTGGGTCGAGTTGTTGCGTTCGTCATAAAACTTTGCATCTGCCAGGGTCTACGCCTTTATCGTCGCTCGTCTGGATTGGGCAGAATAGTGCGTCATGAGGATGACTACGTGCGTCTGAAGATAAAACTTGAGCTTCCAAGTTGCAACAACTATCGCCAAAGTTAGCTTTTGAATTTTTGGTAGCATCGATGAGAGCTTTTGAACTGTAGAATATATGTAGTCGGGCCTCCAGCTCTTCTCGTATGATGGTAGAGCTTATTGCTACTTCAGATACCATTAAACATGCGAATAAGTCCTCCGTTGCTTCCGGGTTGGATAATAGGGAGGTGATGTTGGGTACTTCTTCAAGTCCTTGCATGTGCATCGGTGAGCCTCGTCCCAAAGTACATGCTTATCTGCCAGAATGAAAGAGTCTGCCAGATTTAGATCTTATTTCATGATTAATTTTCTAAAATAGCGGGTGGTCTGCTAGAAGTCTTTTTTGGAAGGCTACTCTAGCTATTGAGTCGTTGCATCCAACTATCTTTGCCTTATCTGCTTTGAACCTCTTCACATAATCGCAAAGCGACTCCTTTGGGTTATTCTTGACATTGAACAAATGGTCGGACTTTTTCTTGATCTAGTGATAAGATGGATATTCTTTGGTGAAAACCAAAGAAAGTTCATAGAAACTCCAGATGGATTGTGGCAGCAGGGTGTAGAACCAATATAGCGCCTCGCCTTGTAGAGTGGTGGCGAATATCTTGCACATAAGATCGTCGTTGTTTTGATAGAGGATCATTGCACTTCGGTAGTGCTTTAAATGTTTTCTGGGTCTGCATTATCTTTGAAAAATGTGAAATATGGCATGCTAAACTCGCGTGGAGGCTCTGCCTACTCGATCTCGTCCGTGAAGGGTGACCTGCTTATGTTGGTCATGTTCCATCTTAGTGCCTCGTTGGTGACTTTGTTGCGTCAAAAATTGCACAATCGCTTGGTCAAAAGTCTCTCTACTTCTTCCTGAATTTGCCTTTGTTGGGGTAGTTGAGCTCTCGGCTGCCCCCAGTCGTGACTTGCTGGTTTAGGCTGTTCTTCCATGTGTTTGGCTCGTTTATGCTGCAGATGCGGTGCATGTGGTGTGTTCCTAGCAGTTCTTTGTAGGCTGCCGGTTGAACTTAAGCCAGATTAAGTGACTGGCTTCTCTCCGTCTGTCATGCTGCCTACTTTGATGTAAGGTGAATGATGCTCCTTGTAGGCTTAGCTGCGAATGAACACTTCGCCTGGAAGGTTGCTCATGTTGACTATCGGAGTGTGACCCCAACAGTGAATGTATGTTCTCCCGTGGGCCTAATCGAGATGCACACTCATTCGCGCGCTAAAAAGGGAGTATACGCTGTCTCGAGGGCCCTATCGGTAATGTACACTGCTCGAACGCTTGGTTCGTAGCTGGTCGAGTGGCTGCTTGCCAAAATGCTATTTGAGAGGTTCTTCGTCTGCCCTTGTCCTACTTCAGGAGACCTTGTCTGGGGCACGTTGCATCTTGGTGCGCTGCAAGAGCTGGTTCACCAAAGTCGTCTACTGTGCAAGGGTGCTCGTCAACTCTATGACTTGTCGAGACAAGTTTTCGCCACTTGGATTGGAAGAGCTTGGAAGGAATGTGCCTCCTTGGGAAGTGGAATGGTGGTAGACTTCGAGCGTGAGATTTGAGTTGGGAAGTGTCAAATCCGCAGAAAAATATGGTGAGAATGCCCCCGGCTCTATGGTAGGTCCGGATGGTTGAGATAATCTTGGGCCGACTCGGGCTGCTTGGAAAGCCACAGAAGCAAACTGGGTCGCGGGAACAGGCTGGGCCACGAGAGCAGGCTGGGCCGTGAGAGTGGGCTTCTCGACGAGATCAAGCTGGGCCACGGGAGTGGGCTGCAGGTCAGGAGCAGGCTGGGCCACTAGAGCAGGCTGCTCGACGAGAGTAGGCTGGGCCACGAGAGCAGGTTGCTCGGCTGAAGCAGGCTGGGCCACGGGAGTGGACTGCTTAACTGGAACAGGCTGCTTAGTGCGTGATGCATGCGAATGCGAGGCTTGGGCTCGGGCCCATGCAAGCTTGGATGGCACGACTTGGGCCATGGTGGAACATCGTAGTGGTGGTACCACTCCACCTATGACCACATTTAGCCTCGTGGATCGCTGCGGTCCCATTTCTTGAGTATTAGAATTTTCACTTGTGGAATTTTCTAAATTTCTAGTCATTATATTTTTCTTATACATTTTATCAAAGAATCTTTGCAAATAAAAAATTCTAATAATAAGAACGTATGAAAAATATTCAAATGGACTAGAAAATAGGGAAAAACTTTTTTATGCGAAAGTCTTCTACGAGTATGGATCTCAACTCTCAATGAAAGTACCAATTTGTGGACGCAAATTTTCGCCTTCTTCTTCTTGGACAAAATTGCACCTACAAAACAATTAACACTTTAGGGTCAAGGCCAAGAGCCTCACACGCCCATGATGAATGGGGGGGGGGGCTTTGGCCGAACAACCTCCGGTGCCAAAGTTAGAATTTAGAGAGAAAAAATGTTTAGAGAGTTTTTGAAGTTTTGCAAGAGTGTGGGAAGTGAATTTTGGAGAAGAAAATGGGGTTTTTATAGGAGATGGTGTAACTTATGGTTTAATGTGTGATTTAATGGATTAATTAGGCAATTAATCCATTGATTGGTTAATCAACACATTTTTGGAAAAAATATTTTGTGGGTTATGTGATTTATGTGGAATATTTTGTAAGTTATGGAATGATTACCTTGTGGAAAAATATAGGATGAGGATGGATGAAATAATTTTGAATTGGTTACCTATTTTGGGCACTTTTGACTTGGTTAAGGGATGATTGCCCACTGCTCGCGCATAAGAATCCCGACATGCCTCAAGGGTATTTTTGTCCTCTTTTATCCAAAATCCACGTGTCGCCTTGTGATTATTTTTTGCTCCACACATACCACATCACGCCTTAAGTTAATGAGATATTTTGACTAAAAATTAACACGTTTCTTTTTCTTTTTACTAACGCAAAACGTTATATATTGTAATAGTATAATCATATTATAAGGGGACGTTTGTTTACCTTTGTTAAATTTTATTGAACTAGACGGGATTAAATATTAGTAAATTTAACATAAATATTGTTTGGACCCAAATTTACACTATCGGCCCGTGCAA
The DNA here is from genome assembly GCF_916048215.2 of Malus sylvestris. Classification (NCBI taxonomy): domain Eukaryota; kingdom Viridiplantae; phylum Streptophyta; class Magnoliopsida; order Rosales; family Rosaceae; genus Malus; species Malus sylvestris. The sequence continues at coordinate 6,369,541 of NC_062266.1, forward strand.
TCAAGGTCGTTGAGTGAGCATGGTTCTAGACCGTTGAATAAGAAAGTTAAGATAATTTTATTTTGTTAAAAAGTAATGTTATGATTTTTAATCATAATAATTATCTTTTAACAAAGCATCTTGATTTTCTCGTACAAAATATATGGGATACAAATCATGACCACAATTCAGAAGCAAGCAAAATAAACTGAATTAATTTGGATTTGTTAGAAGTGCACCAAATTATCCAAGTATATTGATAAGGATTATGAAGTGCTGGTGGAATTAGAAGCACTACCGAATATCCTTGGCAGGATGCCAAGAATCTAGTCAAACGGACTGCATCATGTTGGAATTCGTGGATAGATGGGATCAAGCTTTGATTGATGTGATAAGGCGTGGTCAGTAGCAACAAATAAAGACTCAGAGTCATAGTGCAATTGAAATTGGTTTCCACGACCTGAGCATACAGGTCCCTATAAATACCGAGCGGCAGGCAACAGGAAAAGCCTCTCCAAAGCAATACACAAACTGCACTGCGCACACTCTTGCTCTACGCGAAACCTCTCAACAACCTTGAGATTTTTATTTTCTTTTTCGCCAACACATCTTCAATTTGGATAAACAGCACTGTTGTGGTAGAATCAGCCGACCGTGAAGCACCTTCAGTTTGAATAAACAACACTGCGACGAGACCGACTGGTTATCTATCCAAGTCTCGGCGAAAAGGATTTTCAAATCCTTATTGGCAGAGATCATCTCATGAGCCTTCTCGGTGAAGTGAGGTGTTACCAGGTTATTACATTCGGCACCCTGAAAGCCGAATTTGATATTGAATTTCACAGAACTAGCAGCCTTATCTTCAAGCTCTTAAACTCGAAGGCCGAGATATGTTCCTTCCTCAACCGCAGTCGCGAGATTCAGAAGTCAGCAACGCGCCCAACACAACATCAACAAATTTTACTCACCAACCGAGCTCGGCCGTCGAGTTGGCACGCCCCACACACAACCGAAAGACGTAGTTAGCGTATTAATTACTTGACATGCACACCACGTAGGCTTGGTGGTTTTTAGGGTCAACATTTTTGGCACGCCCGGTGGGACCCAATGATAAAACTACGAAGTTCATATGATAGATCAAGATTCCAATCCGGCTCCATTTAGCCAATTGCATGAGCTTCTTGCACAATTGAAAAGAAACAGTGAGAAGGGTACAAAACGCCTTGAGGAGGATAAAAGATCATGGGAAGTGGTAAAAGTTCGTCGTGGCGTGAGATCCAGGCAAAAATTATTCACCTGCATGTTGAGAATAAAAGCTCCTGATACCCTACAATAGCAATGGGTAAACGAGGACAGGGCTCGATTCAATGCCTGACTAGATGAAGAACGTTTTCCTTACGTTTTTTACTACAGATCAATTCCATTTGAAAAATGGTTAAGTCCAAAAGACAGGGGGCAATTTTTTGCTCCGACCACAATCTAAATTCGGCCTAAGGAAATTGTTAAGACGGCCGAAGAAGAACCTAGGCCACCTGTTGTTTCAGTCGAGACTGAAAGTGTGGTAGGCCTAAAAGAAAAAGTTCAAGTTTCTGAGCCAAAAATTGACTCAAAAAATGATTCGTCAGAGGAGTGTTCCAATGACGAACAAGACAGATACATGGCTTTAGACCATAAAACCACATCAATTGATATGGTAATTGAAGACATGGTCTTAGACACCAAAAACTACGCCAATTGATATGATTATTGGTGATAAAGCCAATATGGAGAAATCTCGTTTGGCTAAGTTAAAAACCGAAATTTATGAAGTAATTATGCCTGGGGGGCATAATAATTATTCAACACATTCGACGGCCAATAAAAAATATTTCGTCAATCCAAACATATTTGGAGATGTTATTCTATTCGGCTTTGGAAAAACGCAAAGTGAAAATTTTGATGTAAAGAGATCTCGGGTTGGAATAAAGCATCGTTGGCCTCCTCCTGCTTATGATTAAGCCGTTTTCATTTTCTTTTGCTAAAATTAAAAAAAAAAAAAGAATTTATTTTCTTAACCATTTGGTTGCTCAGCCAATGCTTAAGGAAATAAGAGGGCAACATTGGTATAATTGGTGGTTAGGATTATTTGATGCGTTGCTGATAGGTCAAGCTGCCAAGAATGGTTGGTCTCCCAACCTCGGCCCAATTTTTCTCCACCTCGGCAGTCGAGAGTTGCGGCAGCTCTTTCATTTTCTGCTCTCCACTCTCCGTTGTAGCTTTTCTGCCATCACAGATGGGCTGCTGAAAACAAATGGTACTTATCAAATGTTAACATTAAGTAGAATGCATGCATGTATGCATGTGCATGGAAGGGACAGTCTCCATTGACAGCAAAAGGCACACCGCTTGGCTTGTTCCCTCGTTTTCTCCACCGAAGCACACGGAATGAGCCAGAGAATTCTCCCGCTTAGATTTTCCACCTTGACGAAAATTGGGACTGGTGGTTGCAGACTTTTTCAATAAAGTGGTTTTACCATTTTCTTTTGACCAAAGGAAAAGAAAAGTGGGGGGATTTTTTTAAGTTAAACATTTTTTGTCGTTAGTTTTTGCCGAATAAATTCTATTAGCGGTGGTTTCTCAATAATTCTCGGCCCCAATTCATTGGCTGTCCAGTTTTTCTTGGCCCCATCCACCAACTGTACCAAGAACATAGGTGTTATTGCTGAATGCTGGTGCTCAACCATGGGGTCATTCGACCTGCAGTATATATGGAGATTATTTTATAGAAGGAAAAGGCAAACAACGGGAGTTCTCTTTGTTATATTGCACGCCAGAGAATAATTTCTTGTGAGGTGTTCAGATTGCCATGGAAGAGGAGAAACCTCAATCAACTATCATGGACCCACTCCTTGTCAGTGTTGTTTATCACCATGGCCTACAACATAATGACAAGATGGCATCACGTTTAACTTGATTTCCACTTGATCAGCAATTTGTGTCATCTTGTTGCTGATCCAAGATGCCAGAGTCAAATTTCGGTGAATAAGTAGAGGCTACCGAGCATGGCATGGAGCTCATTCGGTGGGATTTTGATTACCGAGAACTATTTTCATTTTCGACGATACGGAAGTTCTTCGACTGTGCTGGTTAAATGAAGACGATATTGGAATCGTTTTGGCTTGGTGATTTTCGGCTCCGCTTTCTTTTTCTTTTTGAATGAATGAAGTGGATGGTCGAATACTATGTCGAACGGTTAAGAGCCAAGCACAAATGACTAATTTTCGTAACTATTCGGCTTACAAGCTTAAGGAAATTGGGGGGCAATGTTTGGACCCAAATTTACATTATCAGCTCATGCAATCAAGGTCGTTGAGTGAGCATGGCTCTAGACCGTTGGATAAGAAAGTTAAGATAATTTTATTTTGTTAAAAAATAATGTTATGGCTTTTAATCATAATAATTATCTTTTAACAAAGCATCTTGATTTTCTCGTACAAAATAAATGAGATACAAATCATGGCCCCAATTATGAAGTGCTGGTGGAATTAGAAGCATTACCAAATATCCTTGGCAGGATGCCAAGAATCTAGTCAAACGGACTGCATCAGGTTGGAATTCGTGGATAGATGGGATCAAGCTTTGATTGATATGATAAGGCGTGGTCAGCGGCAACAAATAAAGACTCAGAGTCATAGTGTAATTGAAATTGGTTTCCACGACCTGGGCATACAGGTCCCTATAAATACTGAGCGGCAGGCAACAGGAAAAGCCTCTCCAACTCAACACACAAACTGTCATGCGCAAACTCTCGCTCTACACGAAACCTCTCAACAACCTTGAGATTTTTATTTTCTTTTTCGCTAACACATCTTCAATTTGGATAAACAGCACTGTGAAGGCAACCGGCGAACATCTTCAGTTTGGATAAACAACATTGTTGCAATAAAATTAGCCAACCACGAAGCACCTTTAGTTTGGATAAACAGCACTGCAACGAGGCCAACTGGTTATCTATCTAAGTCTCAATCGAGAAGGATTTTCAAATCCTTATCGGCAAAGGTCATCTCATCACCCTTCTCGGCAAAGTGAGGTGTTACCAGGTTACTACATTTGGCACCCTGAGAGCCGAATTTGATATTTAACTTCACAGAACTAGCAGCCTTGTCTTCAGGCTCTAGAACCCAAAGGCCAAGACATGTTCCTTCCTTAGCCGCAGTCGCGAGATTCAGAAGTCAGCATCGCGCCTAACGCAACATCAACAAATTTTACTCATCGGCCGAGCTCGGCCGTCGAGTTGGCACGCCCCGCACACAACCGAAGGACGTAGATAGCTTATTAATTACTCAGCATGCACGCCATGTAGGCTTGGTGGTTTTTAGGGTCAACAAATATATAACTAAATATTGAGATATGTTAATTTTAAAAAGAATAATATATATATATATATATATGTATATGTAATTTTGTAACTTAAGATTTTTAGTATATAGTATGGCTTGGTGTTTAAAAAAATAATACAACATAAAAAATAAAAATAAAATAAAAAGAAAAACAAAACCCACGTGCCCTCCACCTCTCCCACATCATTCCAATCAGTGGAACCCATATCGAAAGATTCATTCTACCTCTCTCACATTATCCAAGGTCTCAATCCCATGTCAAAGATTTAATAGTGTCAAAAATATTAAAAAATCAATTATAATATTTAATGATAAGGTTAGTGGTGGGCAATGGCAGTAAATGCAGAAAAGTGGTGCACATTACAAGACCTTTTGACACCTGGAAAACGGAAAGCCCTTTATTTTGGGTTTTTTTTTATTCCGTTTCCTCTTCCCCCTCTCTCACATCTTCCTTTCCTATTTGGTTATTTTTCTGTTTCGTCTTCCTTCTATTTTCTCTATAAATTTAGTTCTTCTTTGAGTCTGGCTTCGCGAGAGCTTGAGTTGCAGATGCAAGTCTGCTTAAACCAGGTATCATGATTTAGAGCAATGCAGAAGATGATGACAAGAACTGTGCATAGAGCCGAAGAAGAGAGTTTGAAACGAAAGTTGTAGAACCAGCGGCAGAGGAAAACGAGATTCAATCCGCTAGACATGCCGCCTAGCACCGCTTAAAGTGCCTAGACAGCCTAGGTAGCGCCTAAATGGCCGCCTAGCTCCCTTCCAATTTCTATAAACGATTTGCCCCAAATCACGTTGGACCTCCACCATTAAGTGCTTAGGCACCGCCTGGAGCGATTTATAGAACACTGGTAATAAGTTGTAAAAGCACACCACGCACATGCTTTTTTGTCTTGGAGTATAAGGATCTGGATCCTCATATGATCCTTTTGTAAGGATTTCAAAGATTTGTCAATACTGTATGTTCATTGTATATTGTACGATTAGAAATTATTTTAAATATTTTTATTTAAAATGAAACATAAATAGTGCTTGACAAAAATGATCCGGAGAGGATCATGTTGGGAGTATAAGCACACAAAATGCTTTGGATATGCTGTTATTGGAGAGATTTTTTTACTGTGCTTAAAATATCGAGCGGTGCATCATGTATTTTTATACAAGTGGTAAGATTCTCGTGTTAAAATCTTAATAACATAAAAAATAAAATTTTCCATCACTTAAATATAACATTGGTGTGTTACAATCACAACTCTCATATATATATAGGGTAAATATCAGTTTACTACCCTCATGTTTCGTGGTTTTCAACATTTACTACATCAAGTTTTTTTTCGTCCCAGAGTCATACCTAAAGTGTAAATTTTGGGACAGTCTCATACATCAGTTAGTCAAATTGTTAAGTCTCCCGTTAAGTGATGACGTGGCACCCACGTGGACAATAATTGGGCGCCACGTGTCATTAAAGGGTCCACATGAATATTAAAAAATTTAAAATTAAAAAAAAAATTGGGCATTCACCTTCACCCCTCCCGACCCCTCCCTCCTTCTCCCACCCTTCTCTTCCATGCACCTAACCTCCCCACACACCCACCCATTCCCCTCCTCTTATCTGCATTCACAACCCTCATCCTCCTCACAACCCTCATGTCCACAGCCGTCATTTCACAACCCCAACCATTCCTCACCTCCGCCGAGCAAGACAACGTCTACACAGTTCTAAGCTTCGTTAACCTCGACATTCCTTGGCGCTCCCTCTTCCCCGACGACCTCTGCCTTTCCGCCCCTCACGGCGTCGTATGCAACTTCTTCTATGAAATCCCTCTAAGTTTCTCGAAGCTGAAGGTTCTTGATCTGGGTTACAATTATTTTTCCAAAACTGTTCCTGAATCGGTGGGAAATCTCTCGGAGCTGGTGAAGGAGTGGAATGATTTGATGCTGGAGGGAAAATGACGGGTGTTGGGTCGAAATTTGGCATGGGCATTCAGAATAGGGTTTAGGGATATGAGTCGTCTGCGTCAGAGAAGCAAAACCCAGAAACCCAAATACCAAACCCCACAAAAATAAAAACCCAATTTTTTTTTTTTTTTTTTTTTTTGCAGAAAAATCAGTTTCAAGAAAAAAAGCTTCAATCTTTACTCTACCCAGCTGGGTTTTTCTCAAAGATTTCAAAAACCCATCTCAGGAACTCTAAGAACTAACATGATTTGATCCAAAATTTGAAAAGAGCAAATGGGTTTTCTCTCAAACCCTGTTTCCAATTACTCCCTCTATCTGCTTCTGTTATTCTTTCTCATTAGTTTTGAGCTCATCCCAGTTGCTAAATCTACCACTGACATCACCTCTTTGGAAGAAGTGTGCAGGAGGGTGAATGCAAAGGAGGGGAATGGGTGGGTGTGAAGGGAGGATGGGTGCAAGGAAGAGAAGGAAAGGAGAAGAAGGGAAGGGGTCGAGAGGGGTGAAGGTGAACCCCTCCTTTGAAGAGAAGAAAGGAGGAAGAAGAAGAAAAAAAAAAAATCCACGTGAACCCCTCTGAAGAAAAGAAAGAAAGAAAAAAAAACAAATCCATGTGGACCATTTAATACACGTGGCATCCAGTCCTTGTCCACATGGGCACCACATCATCACTTAACGGGAGACTTAACAGTTTGACTAACGGATGTATGAAACTGTCCCAAAATTTACACTTTAGATATAACTCTGGGACAAAAAAACTTGATGTACTAAATGTTGAAAACCACGAAACATGAGGGTAGTAAACTGATATTTACCCTAATATATATTTTCAGTAATGCTAGGGAGACTAAATTTTGTAAACTAAATAACATGGAAGTTGATAATTGTATTATTACTTAAATATTGATAAACATGCTCATTTCCTATTAAGGACACATCATTTAGTTTACAAATTTAGTACATAAATTTAGTATTCCCAACATTATTCATACCTCTTTTGTCGTTGGTGGACAGATGTAATGGTATAAGTAAAATATTGCTAACTCGTATAGGCGACCTTCTTTTCTGGCACACGTATCAATATGCCCTTTTTGTTCTTTCTAGTAAATATTAAAAAACTGAAAATTATTACAAGTGCTCTAAAAATGGAAAAAGGATCCTCGCCAGATCAATCTTCTGATAATATTAAGGATCTCGTGATCGTGACCATTCATCATATATCGTGCAGTCAGAAATCATTAGGTACTATTTATATTTAATTTTAAATTTTAAGTTTTGAAATGATTTCTGACCGCACGATGTACAATGAACGGTCACGATCACGAAATCCCTAGGATCCCCAGAAAAAGAATCCGCCGAGGATCCTTTTCCCTAAAAATCTACTTATTACATGTTAAGTAAACTAAACTTTTAAATCAAATTTATAATTTAATAATGTGTTATCAATAAAAAATAAGTATGTTAATCAACAATTAAATAGTAATTCAATCATTTACTTTCATATCATTTAGTTTACAAAATTTTCTACATGTTTATTCTCCCTAGTATTACACTTATAAGAATATTTTCCTTTTTAAACATAAAAAGTTTAGAGTATACAATTAGATTTCAAAGTACTAGTTACAAGTTTCTAGAAAATATATCCTAGAATGTAACATATCCATCTTATCATCCACTTATATTATAAAATATGTAATAACATTTTATATTTCAGAAAGTAACTTATATGGAATGAATTTATTGTCAGGTAGCGTTTTTTAAAATTGTATTGTAAAAAATACTTATACATGACAATCCATACATTATTAATCAACAAAGCAATATAACGTGAATTCATTCTATGTAAGTCTCACGCTAAAAATTTTCTTTTGTGCTAAAAACTTTCGTCCTTGCTATTAAATTCCAAGTTTGCTTAGGTACTGTTTGGTACGTGGGACGGGACGGGATGGAACGGGATGAGCCGTTCCGTCCCACGTTTGGTGCGCCTAAAAACTGTGGAACGGGTTGTCCCATGGGACGAAATTTGGCTGATTTTTCGTTCCACCTCTTCCCCCTGGAACGACTCGTTCCACATCCGTGGAACACAAATTTATAACATTTTATGACAAAATTTCTCCTTATCTTTTTCAATATTTACATCATCTGTTCCGTCCCGTCTGCGTACCAAACGGTACCTAAGGAACTCCTCGATCTGCATTTCAAGGACAGTGAAATGACCAAGACACTTAAATGTACTAAGAAAACAGAATAAGAAACATGATACTGAAAAGGCTTTTTTTATTAGCATCTCACATAATGTTAAATATACCTCACATTAAAATTTAATATTAGGTGGCTTATGTAACCTACTATGCAATGATAATTTCAACCTTATGAGGTTTAAAGAAAATAAGAAATTTCTAAATACGCCCCAAATTACTTTTAACGTATTATTTATCTTCTTCAACTATCAAAATCTCTCCCACCCTCCATTCCATTGTTGAATAAAATTCTAACTATTGAAACTATAAACATGTTGATTGAGAAAAAAATTGATGAATGGAACACAATATCAATATTTCAGAAGCTTCACATGAGGTAAAATTTCATATTTGTCATTGTTTTAATTATTCAATGACATCGGTAATTATTTAAGCTTGCTTTTGCTTTCCATACTACCCAATTTCATAGGAGGCCAACCCAGCAACACCTTTTCCGTTCTTATTCATCTTCTGGGGTTTACTTTTGCTTTGTTAGGTTCCTCCCAGTTGTCATTTTTTAGCATCCTTTTTTTTTGTTAGCAAAAGGCTTAAGAAACAGAGAAAAGGAGATTGGCTATGATGATCCAATTAATGAAACTCAAGCTCAACAAACTGAATTGTAGAATTCTCCTTTTAAAGAATGTTAGGGTTTTAATCCTAAGTCAATTTATTTTATAAAAATTGAAAATAAGTATTATAAGATTTGACGAATGTGGGAGTGTATAGAAAATGTGGGGTGTATGTGAAAAATATTAGGTGTATGAGAATGTGGGGTGTAAGAGTATTATGAGAGAGCATGCTTGGTGTATTAAGATAATTTTTAATTGAAAAAGCAAATATGGAATGTATTAAATATCTGAGGTTTAATCAACAATATGTGAGATGTTAATAAAATAAGCTTACTACAAAAGACAATACACTAAAATGACAATGACAAATGGTTAAGGTTTCACATTTGAGTTACTTAGTTGCTATAAAAGACATTCAGATAAATCTTAAAGGTCTTTAAGGTAAAACTCAAAAGGAACTAGAAGGTTCGAACTTCAAATTATTTTATTCATGTTTTTGTTGGACAAGGATCCTCTCCGGATCCTCTTTATAAGGATCAGGGAATCAATTAATCGTGTCCATTTATCGTATATCATACGGTTAGTTTTTTTTAAATACTATTTATAATCAATTTAAAATTTAAAATTTAAAATAATTTATAATCGGACGATGAACGAACATGATTGATTGATTTTTCGAATCCCCACAAAGAAGATCCAAGAGGATCCTACTCCGTTTTTGTTAATAAACTATGTATGTGCTTTCTTTTATAAAGTGTTTTCTTTATAAAATATGTATGCGCTAAGTGGAACTCATAAGTGGAAGAAAAGTAAAGAGGGAAAGTTTAGTATATTCTTGTCATCTTAAAAACAATGAAAATGCTAAGGTAATCGTATTAATACATCCTCTCATATAATAATGTATACATATCACATTAATTAATAAATTTATAGCATTAGATGTTAATTTTATATATCACTTACCACATAAAATAATACACTAATATACCTTAATTATGTAGTCACCTTATCAATTATCATTCTACAAATTTCTAAATCGCCATTAATTCCTAGTGTGGGTCACACCTACAGTGGCTTATTCTGGTTTTATGTTTGATCAGGATTATCTATGAAGTATAACTTGAAAAATAGACGATTCGGATCGTTAAAGTTCGACGTCGTTTTCGTTTTCCTTTTTCCAGCTCTGTCCGTTAATTTGAAACTAGTTGTTTGTACTCTGCCAGCAGCTTTGGGATGTCATCCAGACGCAACTGAAAACCACGATATAATTAAAAACAATATGAGAAGAGAAATAAAGGAAAGAATATAAGCAGAAACTAGAAAGTTTGTAGATGGAGGAAAATATGGTACCATGTGATGATAATAATTAATTTGATTGCTTTGCATAACTAAGCATGAATTGTACCTGGTTAACATTTCTGATATGGTAAAAGCCATAAGCCGCTTTTCCAGGAAAACTGGACTCGACGAACTGCATATCAGATCCACTATTCACCCTATATAGCCACAAAGAAAATTCCATGAAGAGAAAAAGAAGATGAAAACATTAATCAACCAAGTTAACAAATGAGAAACCGACAGATATGGGTTAAAATACAACTTACGCTGTTATTTTCCCCGTGGACAAAGACAAATTCTATACTTGTGTCCATCTCCACAAATTCTAGGGGGAAAAGAACTAACATGACAGGGACAGAGACCAAAACATTTGAGATGCCACTGGACTGGTCGAAATTTCAATTTTGCCAATTAAAAAAAATGATAAGTTGATCACATTTCGGTTATTGGATGTCTAATAGATTTGTCTTCACAAAAACAATCTGGTGCACTAGTGTTGGTGTCCATTTTACAGTAGCCAACTTCCAAACGACTCACTCAACGTCCCCTGTTGATAGAGTATCGTCTTACTCCTAAACCCTAAGCCTTCTTTTGCACCATGCTTCACAGAATCATCTTTCTCCTACCATGAGAGGACTCCAAGCAGTATTATTTCGATTATTCGGTAGCTCACTGTACTCGCTCTATATTTTCATGTACGCACGAAATATTTAGTAGGAGTATATCATCAAGATTGTTTTTTGAGTATAGGAGTCATCTATTAGCTAAACTAGCAAAACTAGGAGAGGGCACAAAAATCCCACTGACCCTTCTTTAACTGTGATGTATTTTCTATACTCATTATGCTGTACCTAAGTTACACACTCAATTCATGTTGCGCCGCATACTATGTGGGAACCAAGACCTAGAATCAAAGATGATGTGATTACGATGTGCACAACCAAAGGTCAAATGCGGATTGTGTGAACTAGCCACTTAATGTTAAGCAAGAAATTTTTTAATAATAAAATAACAACAAAATCCTGAAATAAGTTTGGCTGATCATAAGCTATGGTGTAAGATGTTCTTACTGAAGACGACGAGTAATCAGGCGTTGGTAGTCCCGAAGCAAGGGTCCAAGCTCCTTAAGTGGGATAAGCCTTGGTGTAGATTTCCTCCAGTGTTCACGAAGTGCCTGAGTTGTATTTTCATTAAATTTTCACTCACACAACCGATTGCATTTGACATTTAAAAGTACCTAATTGATGCATGGTAAAATACCCTACCTGAACACCAGAAACCTGTTCATCACTAGAGACTCTTTCTCCAACCAAATTTGAAGCCAGTTGAATGAATTCTTTGTCTTCCACCTCATCCACAATTGGAACCCCATTACCATGGAGAGAAACAGATATTCCTAATCTTTTTTGTAACTCCGAGATAGCAGATTCTTCCATTTGGCTTTCCTGCTAAAATTAGAAGGGTCGGTTACAAAGTAACTCTAGCAGTAAACCAGTACTTTTGTGAGATATGCATGCATGCCCAACTTTTCGAAAAACAATTACCTAATAACAACCGAACCAACCCAGTTATGGTTTTACGAGAAGGCAGTTTGATAAAATCATACTAAAAGTTGCACTTAATTGGAGGCAATTGTAAGCACACCTTGATGTTTTGGACATTTTCATTTCCCATCTCCACATCCTTATTTTGGATATTTGGTGAAGCTGCAAGTATTCTCTTTGCAAGGGAGTCCTCTACAGAACAAGCAAAAGTGACAATTATAACATGTTAGAATTAGGTTCTAATTCAAACACCATGAATATTATAAAATAAAATAAAAAGGAAATACAAGGTCCGCTTCTGCTTGGATAACTACACAGCAAGGATCGTAAAACATCTTTCTTAGCTAATAGGGATTGTGCCATTCTCTCCTTCACTAAGCAATATTCTAAGTCTTCTTTCCTCAACTTTCTTCTTCAGTTACAAGATTTAGATAACTTTGGAGCCTGCCCATCCTAACCAAACAAACTTCCAAGAGTCTGATATCAATCAAATTTGTTTAAACGTTATATCAAACTCTTTCATTAGATTTTCACAATTGCATGCAACATTTCATAAGCGTTGCAGCAAAGAAAAAAGAGTTAATAAGACCACAGACCAATTTCATTTTTCTTGTCGCAGAAAATTAGCAAGATACCAAGTCTATGAGAACTTCATAGAGGATTATTCATAAGGAAAACTAATGAAAAGGGCTTGAAAACTTTGAGTTTTAATGATAAGGACAAAATAAAGGGTAAAGTGAATAGTACCAGGATTGACTTTTTAGTGTAAAAATGTGGTTTTTCGTTAAAGTGAACAGTACCGGGTGCTTTTCGTTAAAGTTCCCTTATTCATAACCTAACTGAATGCATCTTCGAGAGTGGTTTATAAGACCATAAAGAAAATTATCTGATGAGAGAAACGAAGGCGATATAATACCTTCAGGAACCAACCACCAGAGATCACCAAAAGTTGATTTTCCATCAAAGCCACCAAATAGCAGATAGCGTGATCCCATACATGTCAGAGAATGGTATGCTCGAGCAGGAGGAGGTTCATTGCCAGTAGGCAAGCGCTTCCACTGTGCAGACACTTCCAGAAGGAAAAAGGAAATATAAATAATTGCATTAAAGATGCAAAGCATTTGAACCAAATTCTGGAAAAGAATGATGCAATTAAAAACAATTGCATCGAACATGTAGAAAAAGTAGAAATGTTTCACACACACAGTTATCCACAAATATATAATTAAGAAGATAGTTTCTTACTCATTAAAGTAATCCTCATTTTATCTCAATAATGCAAATCCATAATATTTCATGTTTCGATGTTAAGCATTGGATGTCAGTGGTCATACCCAAGTCCTCTCTGTACAACAACTTAAAAGTAGGTCTGATTCCAGTGACCTTTTTTTTTTTTGCCTTTGTTCTTGCCTCACAATTACAAAATACTAACACCAACCGTAATTCTTCATTTGATGAGCTGGTTCAATGTTGAGAATCAATAAGAGCTCTGCTTTCTGATTTTAGTTGTATCTGAACCACTACTAATTTCTTTCTTTCTCGCTCTCTGCCATATAATTCCCTATCTATTTTATAAAAACACAAGGATAGGACTATTGAAGATTGCAGTATGTCAGTGGACTATGAAAAGAAATTCACTTCTTTTTTAGAAGTGAAAAAAAATTAAAAAGACAAAAAAAAGTGAACCCAGTAAGAGTGCTGAGAGACTGAAATTTTTCTAGCATCTATATTGTTTTGCTACACGAATATATTAAACGAGAGTATTAACATGGTAAAATATAAATGGTTAATCAATACTATGATGGCACATTCAGCAAAGTTAAGTGAATAGTCCAACAGAAAAGGCAAGAATCAATTACCCCTGTCTAGAACGATGCAGTCATTGTGATAAATGTCATAACGACTCAACCAGCCACCAGTTCCATGGCCGCCAAAGAGCAACAGCTTCAAAAGGACATCAAGAAAATAGTGTGAAGATTAAACGATAAAGAAAAGCAAACAGATATCATGATGTAATAATTCCATTGTCATCAATACAAATATGATTGTTGTAATCAAGAACCATACAATACAGGACTGGAGTGCTTGTTTTGGCCAAAAAGTCTCATTGTTAGATATTATTTATACTTCTTCGCTACTCTAAGATCCAGACATTAAGATTTTATTTTTATGCAACATAATTGTAAAAGTAACCAAGAAATGAAATCTGATACTTAAGGAAGTTTGATACTACTTTTTCAAGTAAGGATATCTATCGCCAACGAAAAAAAGAGCCTATGCGTTCAGTCACACATGCCAAGCTGAGATCACATGTATGTAAACTTAACTAATCAAGCTTATAACAATCCTTCTGCTGTTACTAAGGGTATCCTACCCAAACCAGGTTGACCATAATAACAACAGTACAGAAATATATTAACTTGTAATGAAGTAGAAGTCATCCCTGAAGAAAGTATATTGAAGAGACTAATAAAAATAGTATGGAAATGTCAATTACATAGTGCCCTCCTGATGTAATAGTATGGCCACACAGAGCAGAAGGAGCTTGTCCTGGAAGCTTCAATTGGGTCCACGCAGGTGTTTCATTCTCTACCCTCCACAAGAAAGATGAAACACAAAATTAAGTTGAATAACTGAAAACCAAGTAATAATATATATATAGACACACATATATAATGAGTTTTATGAATTGACATGTTTGAAGCTTAAACTCATGAATCTGAGTAAAAAAGGATAAGAAGAAACGTCAAGCTAAAATAACAAATGAGACGAAAAATGATAGCCTAACATGTCCAGGTACATACAATGTAAAGATTGCTTCCGAGATAAGAAAATAGAGAAATGGTTTCTTAATCCTTAAATTCCTTACAGTACTATTTGGAAGACAAACAAAACTAAGATGATTGTGTCTTTGGGTGGCTAAAACTCAATTTGTCCAAGAGTAAACAGATGCAGCAAAAAGCTAATTGTAATTTGGATAGCATTAGAAGGAGAATACTCATCACTTTGACAAGTGCTCTAAGAGGGACACATCAGTTATCCAGAGAGGAAACATAAAATGTAACAAAATAATCTGACAAAATAAAGCAATTTTCAAAAAACACGAGAACAAAGTAAAACCAAAAGGATAAGCCATGACGAAATAGTAAGCTACCATAGAAAAAGGGAATATACTGCTAACCTTCTTCGATTAGACCCTTCAAAGCCCATAAATCACCCAGTACTGGACCTCCACCTCCTATGAAAGTCAAGACAAATATTCAAGTCAGCTAGATTGTACACAAATAAACCCAAGCATCTTATGCTTGCCTTATTGCAAAGATTGGCATATATGTTTATAAGCAATACAAAGAACGAAAGGGAAAGGAGGAAGAAAACAAAAAAAATAATCAGCGAACTTGAACACTGATTAGATTTCTATTAATAATTGGCTTTTTAGCCAAAATGGTCCTTGAGATTGGCATAACTCCTCACTTGGTCTCTGAGATTTAAAATCGATAGAAGTGGTCCTTGCGATTGTCCACCGTCAATCATTTTGGTCCTGTGAAAAATCTCCGTTAAATTGAAGAAACCACTAGTTCAAGGGGAAGGGTTGATTTGACAAAAATACCCTCAATTTAACGAAGATTTCTCACAGAATAACCAAAAGGATTGACGGTGGACAATCCCAAGGAACACTTCTATCGATTTTGAATCTTAGGGACCAAAGTGAGGAGTTAGCCAATCTCAGGGACCATTTTGGATAAAAAAAAAACCATAATAATTTGCATCTCCTTGTATTTAATTCAAAAAGTAGTCATGGGGCCAATTAAAAAGTAGACTGTAGAAGTTTGTTACACCAAATAATTCAAACATTAAAAAGGGGATATCCCAAATGGCTAGTGCAAGAAACTAGGCACTGAAATTATCTTTAAAGGGGATATCCCATGGAAAGAATGGTCTGCCTTCAGAATTCACAAGTACATTTAATGGGAAGATCCCGTGTGGTACATGATAATACCAATTAATTCATTGTTCCCCAAGTAATTAGGTTGGCCTTATGGGGCGTGAAATTTTGCATGATATTTTGTTCTGATAAGAAACTTTAAAGGAAATGAAAGAATACAAAACAGAGGACACACTCTCCATAAACCCTGATATCTCTAAAAATAATAAACAGCCATCAAAGAAATTACATCAAAATAACAGAGTCAATTAGGACAAAACTCTAAGACACTACAGCTTTAGAATTAGTTATTTTGATTTCTCAACTTCAACTAAATAATGGGGGGAAAATACTTTCATGAATTAGCATTGCTTTCAATCATATCATTTTTCTTGTCTTAATAGCAAAAATCTTGTAATATAGAAGAGCAAAATGATTAAATGCAACTCTAATTAAGTTTTGTCATATCATTCTCGAAGAAACAGAAAATGATTGCAAATTATACTATTAATCCATAATGGAGGTAAACTCTCATAAAAAAAACTATAACAAACAGAGAGAGATATGTATTACAAATTAAAATAAAATCAAACTAGAAAGTTGTCATATCATTCTCAAAGAAACAGTAAATGATTGCAAATTATACTATTAACCATAATGGAGGTAAACTCTCATAAAAAAACTATAACAAACAGAGAGAGACATGTATTACAAATTAAAATAAAATGAAACTAGAAAGGAAGTGTTATGAACCCAATTATCAACATAGTTAAAGCATGCTACTTCACCTCTGCCACCATAAACAAGCAACCGTTTCTCAACCATGGTAGTTGTATGGCCACATCTGGGTGGAGGTAATGACCCTGTAACTGACAGCTCCATCCACTCTAGCGATACTGTATAAGGATTAAGGAAGCAAATCAAGATAGAACTGATTTATGACCATTTCAACAAATTTACTAAATCAAACATGAAGCAGAAAATAACAGATAATTCCAAAATCATAGAGAAAAGATTTTACTTGTGTCCAAGACATACACATCTGACAACCATTTTTTACCATCCCAGCCACCATACCTGCATTTGTTTATATTTAACATAACAAAAGTTACTATAGAACCGTCATATCAACTAATAAATAAGTAAGACAAAAGATATACTCACATTACAATTTTCCGATTTCCTATAGCTGAAGCTGCAGCAAAATCTCGTGCAGAAGGTAAGTCGCCAAAACTTGTCAACTCTGTCCATTGCCATATATCTAGAACAAACATAATTTATTTTAATATATATTTGATTACTCATCAGTCAAAGGAAGACAAAAGAAGCATTAAACCAAGTAGGTATAATTCTCATGCATTATCAGCAGCACAAAATAAATAGATTCTTACCAGTATCTAGGACCCAAAAGTCACCTAACCTGAAAACCAAACAATATCAGTAATACCATTTGCAGTCAAGTAATAGTATTAGCGTCATAGAGCAGAAAGCTGCAGATAGATATGTATTGAATGTGAACATACCTCTTGCTCCCAGAACGCCCACCAAAGATGAACATATGACAATCAATCACAACAGTAACGTGAAATGCTCGTGGGCTTGGACCAACTTGTCCATCAGAGCCACCAGTGCACTCTGGCTGATACCATAATTTGTTATCTGAAAAAGTAACAGGCCTACATTGAGATGCTATAGTCAAACTTGTGTGAAAATCTATTGACAAAAAGTCAAGTGAACTCCCACTCACAGAAAACCTTAATCCACAAAAGCATTTGTACTTGAACTGCCATGGTGCACATTGTTTTCTGTAATAAATACAAGTTTCCGTTTACTTAAGTATAGGTCTATTTCACCTGTTCGCTACCGTAACATGAATTATATACAAAGTGATCCTTCAAACTAAGTCAGGCAAGTTTATGTAAAAGAAGTATTATGACAAAAACGTGTAGGACTAGAACGTATGTAGGGAAACATTGTTGCAACAATGCTGAATAGTAAGAAGTTCCTAACATGGTGACTTCACACGGGGATATCGTGCATACAAGAAAAGATGATTTCCAAGAAGTACAAATAATAGTATAATATCTGAAGCACTTTTAAGATTTTGTAAGATCCTCAAATTTATAAAGGAGAAGTTCAAGAGCCCCTTGACCATTCAAATTATGCAAATCCATGTTAATAGCTATATACTATACAAAGCCAACTCAATCTTTTTTCAGGATGTTATGTTTTGAAACTCCATCTATATAAGCAATTTAAAAGTTATTTTGTTATTGAGTTTGGTTAATTAATGAATTTGATTTTTTTAATTAGTAAGTATAACCTACATCCTGATTCTTAATCATTATCAGAAAACTTGAAACTTACATCAACCCTGGTAGGTTCCAGAATCCAGTTATCATTCTCTTATCGGATCCTTTATCTCCTGATCTCGCTGCGTTAGTCTTCGCATATATATAAATTTCAAATAACACATTGGAGTATTATGTCAAAACAAAAAATTATATAAATCAAGATCGTCTGTATAAGTGAACAAAACAGTTGAACCAAGAAAACCCAGAAATTCAAGACAGAGTAATTTACATAATTTCATCGATTTTCGGAGAACCCAGATGAAAAATACCAATATAAATAGAGCAAACCAAAATGAAGTCTAGCAAATAGAGATAATTAGAGAGAGTGGGAAACAAAGTACCAATGTCATAGACCACGATATCGCTGAGAAACTTCTTCTCTACAAGGCCTCCAAACACAACCACCTTTGATCTACCGACAATCACCGCCGTGTGACCGCTGAGAATTAAAGGAAACCAAAATTCAAATGGGAAATCTTGAAAGCTATAAACACACACACACATATATATATATACGCGAGAGAGAGAGAGAATTTTACCTGCGAGGTTGAGGAAGTGTTCCAACAAAATCAGAGGAAGAAGCTCGAACCCAGTAGTGCATTTTCTCTTCTTTCGCTGTGCTAATCACTGTCGCTTGCCCACCAAATAGAGTTCACCAGGCTGTGTGTTGAGAAAGCTCGAACCCAGTCATGCGTGTTCAGAACAAACGACCTTTGGCACTCGTGTGAGAACGGGCAAGTCCTCTTTAACTTTTGTTCCCCCAGTTTTGCTCCATCTCGGTACAAGTTACACTACAATGTCATTTCCATAACGTCACCGTGTCTTAATAATATATGTTATGCGTGAGTATTTTCCGTATAGCATTGTATCATTGATTCGAAATATTACAATATAGTAGTAGTGTGCATGTGTTATAACAATTGCTCGTCATAAGTTTGACGCACAAGTGTGTATTTATGGATCAACCTTGTAAACAATAAGACACGTTAAAGATCTTTTGTAGACAAACTTACATATAAACATGATATTTTAAGAAAACACTCAAATGACACCCAATTTTTTGGAGAAATGGTTTTCAAATTTGAGTAACATTTTGAAAAGATGATTTTTGAGGAAAACTTAAAACTAGATGGTTCAAGCCATTGAAGTATAATGGGGAGTGCGGCCTATAAGAGGGTGTCACAAAAATTGTTATTTGAAGGCTCCCTCAAATATAATGAGGACCTATCAAATAACCTTTTGTGACACACCTTGTGAAACCCACTCTAATTTTATCTAATAATTTAAATCATCTATTTTTTTTTAGTCTTCAAGTTCTTGCAAGAAGTTAAACAAATCTGAAATCAATAAGAAATCTAGTTGTAGCAAAAAATATAGAGGAACGCATTATTTCAAGAAAACACCTCAATTGCCAACCATTTAGTGGAATGGTTGAATAGTCTCATATATATATATATATGAGTTTCATTTTGCAAGGATAAATTGTGACATTCCACATTGACCAACGGAGAGGGAGTGATGTGCCTTATATGTACATGTCTACCTCCATATAGCACAAGGCTTTTTGGGAGCTCATTGGCTTCAGGTTCCATCAGAACTCCGAAGTTAAGTGAGTTCGCGCGAGAGCAATCCCATGATGGGTGACCCACTAAGAAGTTCTCGTGTGAGTTCCTAAAAACAAAACCATGAAAGTGTAGTCGGGGCCCAAAGCGAACAATAGTCGAGCCCAGGATGTGGTAGGGGCCCGGGCGGAGATGTGATAATTTGGTATCAGAGCCAATCACTGCCAGGACGTTGGGCCCTTAATAGGGGTGGATTGTAACATCCCACATCGCGCTAGGGGAATGGATCATGTACGCCTTATATGTATATTCTCATCTCTACCTAGCACGAGACCTTTTGGGAGCTCATTGGCTTCGAATTCCATCAGAACTCCGAAGTTAAGCAAGTTCATGCTAGAGCAATCCCATGATTGGTGACCCACTGGGAAGTTGCTCATGAGTTCCCAAAAACAAAATTGTGCAGGAGTGGCCCAAAGCGGACAATATCGTGCTATGATAGGAGCATATTTATGCGACTTAGTATGTTTGTTTTCGTGCATTTATGTTCTTAGTTCTTAGTTATGTTAGTAGTTTAAGCCATTTTTGTGTGTTTGTAGGTTCTTTGGGCCAAGGATGCAAGAAGGTGCATTTTGGAGCACTTTGGAGCATTTTTGGGCCAAGATTGGATGGTGCAAACATGGAGACATGAGGATGGACGAATTTGATGATTCAAAGGGCTAGAAATCTGCATGTGTGTGTGCAAAGTGTTGGCCTACAACTTCAAACATCATAGCTGCCATGTGATGGCAGAAAATGTGTTTATTGCTAGCTAAATGGATGAAGAACATGCATGTGCAAGTATAAACACCACATGGGCAGCAAGAAGGAAAGAAAACAGCAACACACACACCACATGGGCAGCAAGGAATCAGAAATTAAAGAATGGAAGAGTGGGAAGTGATGATGACAACACAAACACACACACACGGCAATGGAATGGAGTTGGCAGATTTCTACAACTTTGGTAGTGAATGGACAGCAAGGAATGGCAGAAATTGGACCACTATGAGGTGGATTTCTGGTTGGTCTTCCACTTATAACTTTGGGTGGCTTTGGAATGATTGTTTCTAGGTGGAAAGAGCACAAAAACAGCACACACACATGCAAAAACAAAGCTGGCAGCATCCTTTCTTCTTTGCCGTGAGTTGTCATGTCCATTGCCTTGCAATTCTTTTCATTTCCAACCTCTATATAAGCACCATTCAACCTTCAAGGAAGACACACAGAAATTCATACACATTTCTATTAGTTCCAAGGCTTGCAAAGAAGGAGGAGTGCTTGGAGTTGTGCTAGCCATTCCATTGGAGTTGTTGGAGCATTCTAGGTGTATTCTACTTTGTTTTTCTATGTTTAATATCAATTGTTTTTGTTTAATTGCAAGTATGAGGAACTAAACCCTTACTTAGCTAGGGTGAAGTTCGAAGCCATGAACATGCTTAAGATATGAATTGATTTCTTCCAATTGTGATTTAATAAGTTGTGAATGCAATTCAATTAACTACTTTCTTCAAAACTAATTCTTGTATGTTGATTAAGGATGCATACTTAGTTTTCATGCATGAATTTGATGCTAGGATATAAATGAGTTTCACCTAATCGTTACAAGTTTATATTCATTGGTAGTGAAGGTTGCTAGTCACAATCGCGTTAATTGAATTCTTGGCAAACGTATCATGCATTCATAGTTACGAATGCCTCGTTAACACTTATGATTTTCATAGAACGTAATGATCTTTGATTGTATCTCTATTATGCATTCATGAAGATGACTTTTGGAGAATAATTTGGATTGTCGTATGCATTCATCCAATTCAATAAATCAAGGAAAATCTGAGGATTAATTAGTGCATCACGGTTAATCTGGGGTGTTGAGTTTCATAATCTATTGAAAAGCAATTGGAAATCAATTCATGTACAAGTGTGTCATGTGTGAAGAATGGATCTCTAGCTAATCCATCAACCATCTATTTAGTTTTACTTTTTGTTGTTATCTCAATCTCATCCAAACCAATACCCCCCATTTACTTTCTTATATCAAAGTGTGTTTAAGTTTGTTTAGTTTGTGCCTTAAAGTGTTTTGAGTCTAGTGAGGTATTGTAAGGTATAGTTTTGTGTCATTGAGTCTATTCTAACGTTTTTAACTTTGTTCTTATATTTTTGAGTCAAGTAAGAGGTTATTAGCAAGCCCTCCTAATCCCCGGCCTAGAACGATACCCTACTTACATCTATACTACAATTGTCAAAAAGAGGGTTTAATTTGTGTGCTTATATATTTCGCATCATGCTACAGCAGAGCCGGTCCGGAATGTGACAGAATGGTATCAGAGTCACTCTGTCGTGTGGTGCGAATGTGCTGACAAGGATGTTGGGCCCCTAAGGGGGGTGGATTGTGACATCCCACATTGACCAACGGAGAAGGAATGATGTGCCTTAAATGTACATGTCCACCTTCATATAGCACGAGGCCTTTTGGGAGCTCACTGGCTTCGAGTTCCATCAGAACTCCGAAGTTAAGCGAGTTCGTGCGAAAGCAATCCCATGATGGGTGACTCACTGGGAAGTTCTCGTGTGAGTTCCTAGAAACAAAACCGTGAGGGGATGGTCAGGGCCCAAAAGGAACAATATCGTGCTACGGCGGAGTCGAGCTCGGATATGGTGGGGACCCGGATCAGGATGTGACATAAATTGTTTAGTGAAAAACTATATCGGTTTGGACATTAAAATACAATACGAAGTAACCCTACAAGATTGAATAAATAAAATAGAAACAATGGACAAGATCAAACAATGGTGTATAAGGGGAGAAGAAAGAGTGTATGGTTATTATCATTTTCCTTTAATAATTTTTGGAAGATTAGAGGGAAACATTTTTTTTCTCTTCACCAAACAACCCTCTTTCAAACAGCAAAAATCATGTTGAAAGTCCAAGTTAGGTTGCAGTTTATGTTTGTGCAAAATTCATGCTGAACTATAATTTGGGTGGTTTCTTTTGATATCACAAAAAATCTTCATGAGGCTTTGCCTTGTGTCCAGTGGAGCCTATGCAAGAATTTTTCCTCATGAGTGTGTGTATGTGTAAGAGAAAGACTGATCGAGTGTATAGTTTTCTTCCCGCTTCCCAGCATGCACGAGGAGGAATACCGCATCAAACTATCCAAATCATCTACGCATGCATACTCCAATTATTAAGGTTTTTACTGTTTCTTTTTATCTTGAAAGGGAACAGGTTACAGGATTTTATTGTTAGTGGTTAGAATTAATCCCAATCAGAATACCACAATGCTAATTAAAAGGAAGCGATAGCCTCTTTTTTTTTTTTTTTTTAAATACATCGATTTTTTTATACTAGAGAAGGGAGAGTTTGGCTAAGTCACACAATGAGCAACCTAATTTGGTATCGAATTTGTCATCCACGAGATTCAAACCTAAGATCTCTCATTTCTAAGTAAAGAGGAATAACCATTTTTGAGTTAAGTAGGATTATACAATCTTTTAGGAGAACGTCGCTAAAACCAAAAGCTTCAATAAAATAGAAAAAGAAAAATGAAGTGTGCTATACCTACTTCATTGTTCCCTGTTGTACAAACTCGAACCAACTCCTTAAACGAATCCATCTCTCGACTCTTTTTCGATGTCGGGACTAAAAAGGATTGCATTTAGCAGCACAGTTATTACAATAAAACGAGTGATACACCATCCGGATATTATTGCAAGCTAACTTGCACGCTTAATTAATTGATTCCTTCCCAGTATGAATTTGAAGTTGCACCGGCACATCCACCGGCCTCTTTATCTCTCGATCCTCTCTTTTTCCGATGTTGTTTCTTAGTTCCTTTGCCTTTCTTCTCACATCCTTCCCTTTATTGTTTTCCACCACATCATTGATCACCTTTGCTCTTATCCTTGCAAACTTCCTCCTACTGTTTTCTTGACCTCCACGCTAACACCCAGCTCCTCTACCAGTTGAGCGTTGGGCGGCTGGTCAAGATGCACAGGCAGGGCTATAATTAGAACACCAAACTTCATGCTCTCCAACCCAGAGCTCCATCCACAGTGGCTCACAAATCCACCGACGTTAGAATGCATATCTTTGCCTGTGGTGCCCAACCTTCCACTATCATTCCCCTCCCTTCCACCCTCCCTACTAATCCTTTTGGCAATACCTCCTCAACCCTAGTGATTTTCTCTTCCTTAGGAAACCTAACAACCCAATAAAACTCAATTGACTAAGCTCTCACTCATGAGTCATCTCGATCTATTTCCTCCTTGGATAAAAAGTACTCATTCCCAAAGGAAATATACACAACCGAAGATGTTTCCCGTTTGTTCAGCCATTTGTTAACCCATATCAATTAATAAGATCTAGAATTATACAGCATTTCATAAAATTTAATAAAATCAATATGCATAAAAATCTGCCGTATTTTCCCTACTTAAATTCCAAACCAAGCAAGCAATATCTATCACCAACACCTAGAAAAAACACAAGCATAGCAGTAACTAGAGTCCCTTATTCCTACAATTAAAATACGTCAGTAACCAATATATAATCCTTTATTCTGAATTGCTACGATTCCGATATTCCGCTTAAACTAATAAGGACCCTTTAACTTTTGGTATTTCATTTGGGTTCTCAAACATTTCCCAATTATATGCAAGCTCCCTTGCTGCCGGACAATCAACAAGTTTCTGTCCAATTGTATTTCACAATATGAAACTTGGGTATAATTATTTTGAGAATCCATGTGGATGAACGGAAACTCATTTATTGGATTATATGATCGAAGTCTCTAGAAGTTGAACTGTTTGTAATAATTTATTGAGTCAGTTTTGGGTGATCTACCCCCTTATGTTACAAAAAAAATTAGAAATTAACCACCAAACTTTTCGGCAATTACACTTCTACCCCTCAATTTCTGAAAATTATAGCTAGCTCCAAGACTTCAATAAATCTTACCATAAGGTCCTAGCTGCAAGAAATGTTCAACAGGGGTAAAAATCCAGGTTCTTCCATTTTCATTCCAGAACATGTCCAAATCATTTATCATGACTTCCAATACCAAATCACCATTCAAGTTCACCAAGTTCTCTTAATTTTATAAGTACCAAAAAATAACAAAGTTTCACAACCATGAAATAATTCTAGGGTTAGCAGCAGCTAGCCCATGTAGAAATTAATCTCAATTTGTTCAGTTAAGCTTTCAATTCGAAGATTAAAGGTTATGTAGGAATAAATCCTAAAAATGGAAAATATTAAAATCTGCTATAAATCCAGAAAATTATTAACTTTAACTGTAGTATTCTTCACTACAAACTCGTAGGCGAATCATAATCGATTTTGATGAAGTATGGAGAGAGTTTCATATTTTTCTTTATTTCCAATTAAAAAGCATAAGAGAGAACGAAAGCTCTTTGTTTGCTCTCTTTCAGACCATTTCACAAAAGAGGAAGAATATGGGATTTTATCTCCCAAGCCTTTGCCTCATGTGTCAAGAAGGAAATCTAATCTCTCTTTTCCTTTTCTTTTGGTGTATTTCAACATCTTCCTGTCACGTTCATTATCTTCTTGTGATGACCCTTTCGATAAATAAGCCGAACATATTTTCCAATTAAATTCTTGGGTCTCACACGGTTCATTTTTCAATTCCAAGTGATGTAGATGGAAGAACTAAAGATTTTCTCGCCAAGGAAGGTTGTAGGGAGGGCCTAATGCATATTGGAGATGAGTCATGATTCACCACAAAAGTTTGAAGAAGAGAAACATGCATGGAAAGTTCATACAGAAAGTTGGAGTAAAGTGCATAGGAAATTCCGGATTCAGTCGAAGTTGTAGTTGGGACAAACTCTTCCAACGTAGACTCTTCATACCCAAACAAATTAAGAAAATCAAAACTAAATATTCTTTACTCCAAAAAGAATAAGCAAAGCATCTTTTGAATTATCCGGAGGATGCCTTATATATATTATATCAAAAATACATAAATTGTTGTTATTCTCACCCTAATATATTATCTCCCCATCCATCTTTTAATTATTTTTTTAATTACAACTTTGTCCATCTGTAAAATGACTAATAAGGACATTAGTTACCCTCTTTTCGTTATTTTTTTTTTAAGAAAATAAAAGTTTGGTCATGATAACTCTCATGCTCTGTTTAGATGATTTGTCTCCTTTAAACCCTCAATCGTCATCTCATCTCCTTTCATTCAGAGAAAGCAAAAATAATGAACTTAGTTTGGGCATGATAATTCTCACACTCTGTTCAAACAATTTTTTTAATATGAAAATCATGCATTTTTCTTATGTTAGATGAAGCAGATGAAATTCTATCATGACCGTATCCTTAGTTTTAGTTTTATATATTATTTTTTTAAGAGACAAGTTTATAATTATATATATATATATATATATATATTGTTACAGTCCTATTAGATTAGGAATGTAATTGTGTAAATCCTAGTAGATTTAGGTATATCTCTTATATTCTTATCAGGAGTTGATTACCTATTAAGAGTTATAATCCTAAAAGGGTAAGGAATTAACCTTCCCTACTACTATAAATAAAGGCACAATGGGGTGGAATAGAACACACCTCACAATTACACATCTCTCTTCTCTCTTTCTGGCCTTCATAATTGCTCAGTAAATTATGCCTACAACACATTATCAAAAAGCTCTTGACGCTGCACTAAAGAGAATTTGATCTTCAATTATAGGAGTATTACGTTTTAATCATTCTTTTTGCGATCAATTTATTATTTTAAATTGAGCTACATGCTATTGATTCATTTTTTATGTGTTGAACGTGATACAACTCATTGAAGATGCAATTCTGACTTTCTAAGAATGATCTTCTACAAATTCAAACGCTTTTGTCGTTTTCTGCCAATCAAGTATGCTTAAAATAAAGTAAGATATTTGAAACAACCATGAAGTATGAAAACATTCCCCATGATGCATGAACCCCCTATGTTTATATTTTCCTTCCGATATATATATATTGTATATGTTCCATATATTTGTCAATATATATGTTTCATGCATTACACAATTTTTGCTATGTGGAAGTTGTGAGTCAAAGAATCGAAATAAAATATAAGCAATTTAGAGTTTTTCCAAACCCTAGATTCGAATAAAAAAAGTAAAATGAAAATACGGGCATGCTACGTGCGTATCACATGCCAAGGTTTCTCACGGTTAGGCTTAATTTTCTTAATTATTTGGCCCAAAGACAAGTAAAGTGAGTATGGCCCAAGTCATTATTTTGCTTCTACGATCGGCCCCGTTTGGTCTCAATCTATTGAATTAATTAAAAGTGACTTGCAGTCCATTAATCTAATAATGAATCCAAAATGATTGACCTGAAGATCATTTTGGACATTAACGATTCAATAATTTATTTCTCTTTTTTGAACCGTTGACATACTTTCGTAGTCTTAAAGCTCTCACACTTGAGTTCCTGAAGTAACTCAAATCCACTACACTTAAATCAGCATATTGCATTTTGTGTTCTTGCAAGAATCTCTCTTTTATGAATTAAACATTCATAAACTAAATTGAACCTGTAGTTTCAAATTTAGTGCCTTTGAAACCCGAAGTTTTCATAAAACAATACACCCATGAAAACCCGATGTTTTTCATGAAAACCATGTCTTAGAACTCGAATGTTCTAACTTTAATGCTTATGGATAATTCATTCCCATAACACTAATCATAATCTTATTCCCTCCAATTCAGTGGATTGTTAAATCGTAAGTTCGATTTCCCTTATTTAGACGTTTCTAATATAAACCACTTTATGTGGGGTACAAGACATTGCTTGAAGCACACCATGATTACGTCTATGAATGAGTACGATTCTGAAGTTTATAAATCCGATCGAATTTTGACTAGAGAATACTTTTCTCGTCCTTCCATGTTTCTAACTCGCTCCTAAAGCAGTAGTGTAGAAAGCGGAAGTTTACCAACTTCTCGGATCTGATTACTACCACAAACATGAGATAAATGTATATACCCAGTTCGGCTGGAGTCTATCAAATGATATAGATCCAGCTTCGGCTGGAATCTACCGAACGGTATTGACTCAGTTCGGTTGGAGTCTACCGAATGGCTTAACCTAGTTCGGTCAAAACCTACTGAAGGGCATACTCTGTTTCGACAGAGGTGCACCGAACGGTATTGCTCTGCTTTGGCAGAGCCCTACTAAACAAACCCATCCAGCTTCGGCTAGATCCTACCAAACCCAAGTTTGGATCTGTCTCTCTTACGATCCAATTTCAAGTTTATTTTTACAACCTATGGTAGAATTAGGGCCTACCAAGGTGTGGCATCATGCCCGAAGCATGATCATTGGCATCTAAGACTTAAAACTTCAAGAATAAGGGATTCCCAAAGCTTAACCTTGCAGAATCTACTTTCGTCTCGATGAAATAGATTATTGGTTATGCACATGTTCATGCCCCTACTAATGTCATTAAGGAGTACCATTCTCGTAGTCAATATGTGAGACTAATTTTGCTCCACCGAACACCATTGAAAGAGTAGAATTTTGATATGGATAGCCTTGTTGGCCGAATCCCTTTATTAAACCATTTACTTTGTAAACATTTTTCCATGTTCTTGGATTCAAGTTTGGTGTTTGTTTTAGTTATGGATAATCTTATTGATATTGTCCTCGAATACGAGTTAATTGAATCATATTTCTTAATACATGTGATCCAATTCAATTAAACACATGATTAGGTAGGAATATGGGAAAGTTAGTTGTCTGGATGAATGTGATACTATGCACACTAACTTTACACCTAAATCACATCTCTAACAACGACTTCAAGTTTATCCAACCTGATTAAGAGCATTGGCACGCTCCTCGTTGTATGAATGGTACTGAATTACCATTTAAGGGACCTTAAATTCTCCTTGTCGTTAAGTTTTTAAGGATATTCGAGAGAACAATGATCATAAATGAAACCATCGAAGAAAATAGACTGGAATATCTTTGCACCACCTCCAAAAATGAGCATGCAACTTTGATTTGGGGCAATGGGTTGTCTCCCAACTGGGAACACGCCACATGTGGCTAGCTTGGAGCTTGGTGATTGAGTAGTTTTACTTACTTTGGCACGACCTTTTTTGGGACATTTAGGTTGAACAATGATGCTATAACATATCTATTTTCCCGAAGTAAAGATCTTGTGCCTACAAGCACACTTTGCCAAAACCCGCTCGTTTTGGGAAATTTGATTTCTAAATCATCCCTAGCAAATATACGAAACGACTCTCTTTTCACAGTGCATTCAAGGGAATATATGTGGAATAATCCAACCAAAATGCAGACCATATAAATACTTATGGTTTTGGTTGATGAATCGACAAGCTGGTCACATGTTTATCCACACACATTGCTGCTAAACCTCCTGGCCGATTAAAGGTTCACCACCCTACTTATCCCATAAAGTTTGGGAGACTAGATAATGTCGGAGAGTTTATATCGACATTTTTCAATAAGGTATTGCATGTATTTTGGGTTTATAATCAAATTCCCATGTTCACCCCAAATAGCCTCGCCTAATGATCATAAAGCGCAATTTAAATGATCGCCTGAATTTTGGTGAACATACCAAGTTTTCAGTTTTTACCTAGAGCTATGCAATCTTGTACGCAGTTATCTTGGTCCGCCTTAAGGCCCATTGCCACCCAACCATCCTGACGTTACAATTGATTACTGGGTACGAACCTGATGTTTTTCGTATTTACGCATTTGGGTGTGCATTCCATGTGCCAAGTTGCGTTACCGCAACGTACCAATATGGGTCCTCAAAGAAGGATTTGAATCTTTGTCGATTATGATTTTCCTTCACACTAGCTCTGTTAGAACCCATGCATGTGATCTCTTTACCGCTTATTTGCGGGTTGTCACTTCAATGAGACAGTCTTCCCGCCATTACGTGGACGTTGCCCACTATGTCTCATCTCGATCCCCGTACCGCACAAGTATGATAAGCAAATGCGGTAAATTCTAGCCTTCAGAATATTACTCCAGACGCATTCCTCTGATCTAGCTAAAGTGACGAGATCATGTACCAGTTGCAAACATGCATGCAAGGATAGACATACTTAACGGACGTCGAGTCAACATCCCTAGAGGGTGTGTCATCCCTATTGGACAATTTGGTACACCGACGGATAGCCAATCAATTTGTAGGATTCACTTCCCTAGAAAAGGAAGACACGACATAACAATGAATCCATACTTGATCGCCATCTCAAATCATTTCCATCTTATGAGATTAATCCGAATTACTCCCGAGACTTGAAGTTCTTGGTCTAGTATACTAGTTTGGATGAGTTAAATGGAATTGAAAGGAGATTACCATCGATGATATTTTCACTTATATGGTAGCTATCGACATAAATGAAATGTGATGATATTGAACCGTGTTTCGTTGATTTAGTGACGACGTGGAACTGATTGGACAACTAAAATTACAATCCAGGTCAAATTCCTTATGAAAGTGTGTTTTGGGCCTGTCGTTCTTACACTGCCCAGGGTAACCCTGTTGTGTTACAAATGGGAAAGGAAGCATTATGAGATGAATGAAATACTGCGATATGATGCACGCCTTACGATGCAAGGTTTCTCTCAAACGTCCTATGATTGATAACAGCATTATGAAATGTGGTTAGTGTTTTCTCCATGTAGATATAGATACGGAGATTTACATGTAAGTTCCTGAATAATTACATAGACTGGTTCAAATAGTTCCAAACCACGGAACACCTTCTTAACTCGTTTTGAGGCATTCACTTATGGATGGAAAAAATCCAACGGATGTGGTATACCCGTCTAAGTGATTATTTGATCAGTCAGGGATGAATTATGCCTTTGCGTGTTAAACTATGAAGTCTTATTCCGAATTGCTAGAGTTACAGTTTATGTCGTTGACACGAATCTCACAAACTCTAGAAGAGCTTGAGATGGAATTTGAGATGAAGGATCTTGGGAAAACTCGTTTATGCCTTGACTTGAAGTTCAATAGTTAGGATCTTGGAATAGAACACACCTCACAATTACACATCCCTCTCTTCTCTCTCTATGCCGCACTCTCTCTTTCTTTCTGGCCTACATAATTGCTCAGTAAATTATGTCTACAACATATATATATATATATATATATATATTAAGGATTATTTTAGGAATAATAGTGGGTAGGGAAATAACATTTTAGGTTTTTAAACTTTTTATAGTGGGTGTAAATATAACGTGGGTGAGGAAATAAGACAATTGGGTGGATATAGCAACTCTCAATATATATTATTATATCAAAAAGATGGACAATCAAACCGATTTCTCGATTAAATAGAAGCCCAAAGAGGTGAGGCGAATATGGTCCCATCCCAAATAACGAGAGATATGTAAAAAACAGGTATGATTACGCCTATTCCTAATCCTAAATGGAATGTAACAACGCAGGGATCCATATGTACACATATTACCTATTTAGATACGCTCGAATGACCCCTTCTCATAATTAAAATGTATATAACCCTATTCCGATCTGGTCTGGTATGAAATGAACTTATAATCTTGGAATGGACTCAATCATCAGATTATAGATTATAAGTTCATAACCTAGCCTATTCCCATTTTGGGCCTATTTCTAGCTCGAAAGAACTGCTCACTAGCTAGCCGGACAAGTAGGGCCCTATCTAGAGACATACTGAAAATCATGCCTTTAGAACCGAAACCGAACGCAACGCCCGTCTTCCAAATCAAAGGAAAAATGGGCTTGTTGGGAAGAAAAATGGAGTGTGGCTTGTAGAGCATATGTAACGCACAATTGGGTTGCTCGTGCAGCGAATCTCTCTCTCTCTCTTTCTTTCTCTCTCTCTCTCTCTCTCTCTCTAAAGATATCTAGAGAGACGCGAAAGTAATAACCTTATGTTATGGCCGCCCCCGACTTACGACATTTATGCTACTCCTATTGTTCAACTCTTTGACAACATGACAAACCAAAAGTTCTGCCTTCCCCCTATCTATCCAAGGGATGGAAGGGTAGATGTCTTTGGTATCCCCTCTAGTCAAGAATTTGGGCCTCACAATTATGAGAGTTTTGAGACTCTTGTCCCACATCGAGAAAAACAAGATTCCTAATGACCTTTATAAATGTTTTGTCTTCTACAATATTAGTTAGATGTTGGACCATTTGGAATAAGGATTGAGGCTTGGGCCACTAGTTGTGTAGATTAGGCTTGATGATTATACCATAATATTAATATAAATTAATATTAATTAATCAAGACAAGGGCCTTGGGGCACTTGGTGCCTAAGAATTAAAATTAATCTGATCAATTAGTTTTAATTTTTGAATTAAGTTTTAAATTAAAATTAATTAAAAACATTTTGATTAATAGATACAACTTTTTGGAAAGAGTTGTATAGCTTCAGATACATCCAAAAGGTATTTGAAGAGGTATGAAAGAGCCTATATAACTGGAGTCCTCAGTTCCATTGGAAATCATCTTTTCTTCCTCTTTTTCTTTTGTATACAATTCTTAGAGAGTAAACACACAAAGCAATTCGCTAGAATTCTATAATCCAGTATGAGTTGTAGAATTAGGTAGTTGTATCCTGGTCGAGCAGACGTTGTAGAACCACAAGCACAAGAGTGGACAAAAATACTATTCGAAGGACATAGATTTTGCGTTAGCCTCTACCTGTTGTAATCAAGTTAGTAACATTGATATTCTTGTATTTATTTATGTATTTCATTATGCACAACAAGTATTTTGATTAATAAAATTTTATAATTTTGAGTTCTATTATTTTTATTTATTTCTGAATTGTTCTCCAACAACAATTACTAGCCAATATGCTTTCTCTCATGCCTTTCTTCGTTCATGGTTCGATATTTTGGTGTCCTAGGCGTAGAGGAACCACATCAATCCATCCCGAACTTGGTGGTCAAACTCTACTGCGGTGGCGATACTGAAAGGGTGGTCCTGCAGAAAAATATCTCGACATCAGGATGATAAAAATCTTAACACCTCTCAATCGTATTACTTTTTCAATATGAAAGAACAAATTGAAAATGAAAAGATCGTCTTAATCAAAAACCCCAATCCAATTAGAAAATCCCTCCTGTCCCACTTCACACCTGGTCATCTTCAATAGAGATTGTCATAAATAGTAGTCGCATAGTGCAAACCAAGTGGACTTGACTTTTGAGGTTGAAAAAAAATTAAATAAGTAAAAGTCGAAGTGTAAAGAATATTTCGACAGTAAGTACTAAGCTATAATATGGTTCTATTTTCGTTGATTGTAATCGTGTGTTACTTCATCAAACCTGTCATGTTGAAGTAGATCATCATTATGACACAGAAACAGTTCAAAAAGAACTTAATGTGCTTACACAACCAGTTGAATCATTTTTATTCGATATTATTCAATCTTACACCCGATTAGACATTATTCAAGGATAACGATGTCTAATAGTTATTTCATACAAAGAGAGATTAACACCGTTTAAAAGTGGAAAAGTGGAGTTCTATCCTACGTGCTACTTGATTCCTTTGTCTTACAGAGTGTAGAAAATGTTGAAAGGGATATTTTCATTGATTAACTTTAATTGTCAGTACATCATAATATATATAGTCACAGAGGCTCATTACATCAGTACCCTTATCTTCTACACCTAATTACACAAATACCACAATTAACTATATACTGTTGTAACTAACTTGTGAGTGGTTTAGATCTCTCAATACACCCCCTCAAGCTGAGCTTGGGATTAACTGAGGAACCAAGAGGAAGCTTGGATTTAAGAAACTGAAATCGACTTTTGGAAAGAGATTTGGTGTGAATGTCGGCTAACTAATCCTGACTGCAAACAAAATGGACCTTGATAAGATTAGCCAAAACCAACTCGCGAATATAATGATAGTCGATCTCCACATGTTTAGTTCGGGCATGGAATACCGGATTAGAAGCAAGGGAGATGGCTGAAATGTTGTCACACCAGAAAGTAGGAACCTGAGAGAGAGGGAAACCAATGTCTCGGAAGATTTTGCAAATCCAAGTTAGTTCAGCGACAGTGTGGGCAAGAGAACGATATTCGGCTTCCATTGATGATCGTGCCACAGTATCTTGTTTCTTGGCACTCCAACTGATATGATTGGATCCCAGAAAGACAGTGTAACCACTAGTGGAACGCCTATCAAAAGGACAGCTAGCCCAATCTGCATCGGAGAAGGCTGCGAGAGTAGTGGCACCCTTTTTGAACCATAGTCCTTCAGACACAGAACCCTTGAGATAACGAAGAACACGTTTTGCAGCTTGCATGTGTTAGTCTCGAGGAGCATGCATGAACTGACAGATTTGATTCACAGCAAAAGAAATATCAGGACGCGTCCATGTCAAATACTGTAAACCACCTACAATAGAACATTACTCAGTTGGATTGGACAAAAGAGGACCAGTGTGATCCAATTTATTAGATCCAAGTGGAGTGCAGCAAGGCTTTGCACCAGCCATATTAGTTTTGCTGAGAAAATCCAGTAAATACTTGGTTTGATGAAGGAATAGACCTGTGGATGATCGCTGAACCTCTAATCCCAGAAAATAGTGCAAGGGACCCAAGTCTTTGACATGAAAAATAGCACTGAGTTTATGAATGAATAGAGTGCAGAAGGAAAAGTGGTACTAGGACAGGAGTGGTACTGTGAAAAACAAATAAGGAAGCATCGAAGGAAGATTGCCGAAAACTAAGCTGAAGAAGAGCTTGAAACAGTTTGTCAAACCAAGCACGAGGGGCTTGTTTGAGACCATAAAGGGATTTCCGTAATTTGCAGACATGATGTGGCATACTAAGATCAGTGAAACCTGGAAGCTGCTGCATGTATACATCTTCCTTTAAATCACCATGAAGAAAGGCATTACTAATGTCTAATTGATTTAAAAACCAATTGAACTGCACAGCCAATGACAAAATGACTCGAATTATGAATGGTTTAGCTACAGGACTGAAGGTTTCTTGAAAATCAATCCCTTCTTACTGATGATACACCTTGGCAACCAAACGAGCTTTAAATCGTTCAACAGTACCATCAGGTTTCTTCTTTATACGGAAAACCCACTTGCAACCAACAACATTGTAGGATGAAGATTGAGGAATAAGTGTCCACATCCCTGTTGATTGTAAGGCATTGAACTCATCTTGCATTGCAGATCTCCAGTGAGCATGTTTAGAGGCTTGCAAATATGTATTTGGAACAAAATCAAGATCAGATGGAATAGGATGTTTTGTAGCTGCATATACTTTGGGCTTGAAGATACCAGCTTTAGAACGAGTGATCATAGGATGAGTATTGGTAGGGGGCAGAGAAATAACTGGTGTAGCCTGTGGAGATGGTGGATGTGGAGATTCTGTAAGGGAAGCAGTAGTTGCAGGAACGGGACCTTGAGAAGAACCAAAGTAGGAACTCGAATCTGGAACTGAAGAGCCATAAGAAACACCAATGCTGTGAGGAACAGTGAACTGCAGATCCATGGGAGTTGAAACAGAGTCCGAAGAAATAGTTGGACTAGTGGGAGGAGACTAAAAAGGATATGTGGCTTCATCAAACTGGACATGTCGAGAAATGTAGATACGACTAGTGACGGGGTCAAGGCATCGATATCCCTTGTGTTGTAAACTGTAACCCAGAAAAACATAGCTTTTGCTTTTAGCATCCAGCTTGGAATGAGTATAAGGTTTGAGCCACGAGAAACATCTATAGCCAAAAACTTTAAGACGAGAGTAATCGGGTGGCCTTGAAAAGAGCAATTCCCAAGGAGATTTAGAAAGTCCAAAGATTGGTAATCTATTAATAAGGTACACAGCCGTGGAGAAAGCTTCCACCCAATAAAGTTAGGGAGTATTAGAGGCAACAAGTAATGTTCGGCCAGTTTCCACAATGTGTCGGTGCTTTCTTTCAGCACATCCATTTTGTTCAGGGGTGTAAGGGCATGTTAATTGATGAACAATACCATGAGTATGAAGAAAAGACCTAAACATTGCACCAATGAATTCACCACCAGAATCTGAATGCACAACTTTGATTTTATTTCCAAGAAGAGTTTCCACATATTGTTTGAATACAACGAAAGTAGAATAAGCATCAGATTTAGCCTTTAATGGAAATAACCAACTATATCGACTGTAATCATCTACTAGTAACAAGTAGTACTTGAAACCACTAGGTGAAGTGATGGGGGCAGGACCCCAAAGATCACAGTGTAACAATTGGAGGCTTTGAGTAGTTGTAGAATGAGCAAATCCAAAAGGAAGCTTGTGACTTTTAGCTAAAGCACAATCGGAACAGAAGAGATCACCAGTAGTCCTGCCTTGCACCACAAGTTTATTGTTGGAAAGAACCTTGCAAAAGATAGAAGAAGATAGATGACCCAATCGTCGATGCCAAATCTGTACAGGAGCTTTGACACTGATGAAGGCTGAGGGTGATGAAGAAGAGGGATGACCAGAACCTTGAAGAGGATAGAAACCATCTTTAACTGGTCCTCGCAAAAGCGTCTTCCCCGAAACACGATCATTTACAGTAGATCCATCAGGGTCAAGAGTCAAGGCACAATTATTATCTTTTAAAAATTGGTAGGCAGATAATAAGTTGTGTTTCATAGCAGGTACATGTAATACATTACTCAACTTAAAGGAAGTATGAGATGTATTTAAAGAAGAAGTACCAATATTGTGAATAGACAGACCTTTACCATCTCCTATATATACTTTGCCTTCACCAGTGTAGGGAGAGGCAACTGAGAGATTGGCAATGTCATTGGTAATATGAGATGTGGCACCAGAGTCTAACAACTAAAATGGGGATGGTTTTAACGAGTAGTGAGCACAAAGAGCTGCAAGTTTGGCTGGTGGCACGCAACCAAAGATCTCAGGATTCATTCTGTCAAAACAATCAATAGCTTCGTGACTGGTGGAGCCACAGATTTGACATGTATTCTTATGAGTAGATGAATAGCCTGGAGTGGTGGACCGAGAGGTTGAAGCAGGAGCACGAGATGGACCATCACGATAAGAGCCAGTGTGGTGTCCACGATTGCCTCTGAAAACATTACGATTGCCTCTAAAAACATTATGATTGTTTCTGCCGCGATTAGAATTGTAACAGAAAGAGGATTAAAGAGGCTGACTATATACAACAAAGGCCTGTGAAGAAGGCGTCGGCAGTAAAGGTGCTTGAGATTGGACAAAGAACGCCTGAAATGGCTCAGTAGCAGCGGTGGATAGAGGGTGTTTGCGACGAGCCATGGAAATCTCTTTTGTCAGCAACAGACCATGTAATTCATCAAGAGAAGTAGAAGACAAACGCAGCATGATGGAATCAATAAAGGACTCGAATTCATCAGGAAGACCGTGAAGCGTTGCAGCAATTAGATCATGATCAGATATAGGGGCGCCGGCCGCATTGAGAGAATCTGAAATTTCCTTGATTTGTTGTAAATATTCCGAGATCGATTAAGATCCTTTTTGGATGGACTGAAGACAGCAAAGCTGGTGGACATGAGCTTCAGAAACGCCACCAAAACGTTGTTCAAGCTTCTGCCAAAGCTCCCAAGATGTAGAAACACCGACAGTGAAAGGAATGAGATTTTCAGATACGGTCGAGTTGAGCCAGATCAAGAGATTTTGATCTTTTTCAAACCACTGCTCAAAAGCTGGATTCAGAGATCGATCAGGAAGAAGTGGAGTAGGACATGGCTCAGTACCGTCGATGAGACCAAGAAGTTTGTACCGGCGCAAAATCGGAGCAAATAACGCACGCCATGGGAGATAATTGGTGCGTTTGAGTTTGATTGGCAACATGCTACCAATATTTTGAATCGTAAGAGACATATACGAGTTCTGAGGTTGAGAATTTGCAGAAAAATTAGGGTTTGGTAATGGCGGTGAGTTAATCGGAGACGACGAGTGAGAGGGAGAAGCCATGATAAACATCAGCAAGACAGGGAGCAAAAAATCGATAAAGAAATCGATCAAGACAGAGAGCAGAAAATCGATCAAGAAATCGATCAAGACAGAGAGCAGAAAATCGATCAAGAAATGAAAGATCGATTGAGAAATGAAATCGGTGAGAAGAAGAAAATCCAGATATCACCAACTTAAAGACGCCAGTTCCGATCAAGAACAGTGATTGGAAAACCAAATCAACGAAGAACTCCGATCAAATTGAACAGAAATCAAAGAGACTGAGCGGAAGAAATGGAGGATCGAGGAATGCCGGGAGGCGGTTGGCGATGAAACCATGTATAAAATGTTGAAAGGGATATTTTCATTGATTAACTTTAATTGTCAGTACATCAGAATATATATAGCCACAAAGGCTCATTACATCAGTACCCTTATCTTCTACACCTAATTACACAAATACCACAATAAACTATATACTGTTGTAACTAACTTGTGACTGGTTTAGATCTCTCAATAAAGAGTTGCCTCAACTCCTCCACCACCCCATCTATCTCTTCATCCTCTTTGTTCTTCATGTTTTCACTCAATTCCATTGCCTTTCCTTTCAAAATCTGTCCTATTTTCTCCACCAAAACATCTGTGATCACCTTTGCTACCTCTTCTCGTTCAAGGCTGCCACTTCCAGTTCTCCGAACCTCCAGACCGACACCGACTTCCTCTACCAATCTAGCGTTCAGAGGCTGGTCCAGATGCATAGGGATGGCTATAATTGGAACACAAAACTTGATACTCTCCATAACAGAGCTCCATCCACAGTGACTCACAAACCCGCCAATACTAGAATGCTGCAATATCTTTGCTTGTGGAGCCCAACCCTCCACTACCGTTCCCCTCTCTCCCACTCTCTCCATAAACCCTTCTGGCAATAACTCTTCAATTTTAGTTGTCTCGCCCACAGGAAACCTAATAACCCAAATAAAACAAACATTGCTGAGCTCTAACCCAATAGCTATCTCTTGTATTTCCTCCTTGGACAAAAAGTACTCAGTCCCAAAGGAAACAAACACGACCGAAGATCTTTCTCTAATGTTTAGCCATTTTATGATTTCTGTTTCCTCTCCTTCTCCATCTAAAGGTTCTTGAACCAGTGAACCAACAGGCACAATCACCTTCCCCAATAAGCCACAGAGATAATCGATATATTTTGCTTCGATCTCTCTAGAAGTCTTTATCAAAATGATCTTACAAGATTGTTCGGTGCATTTCTGTACACGCTCTCCATCGCTGAGGCCATTTGATGGAGATTTTCCCAAATTGTTGAACTTCATTAACTCATAATCCCGAAGATAGATTGAAGGAAAAGGAAATCTGGCACTAGGGCTTTTACAACGGCGATGATTACTAAATGAAGCCATGGCAGCACAGCTAGGGTAGAACTGGACTGCTGGAATATTTTTTGACAATGCTCTAGAGGGTGCCCATGGTTGAAGAAAATCATATATGAGCAAATCTGGTTTTAGGGTCTTGAGGATGTTGGAGAAGTTATCGCTGGCCATGTCAAAGGCCTTTTTGAGAGTGGGCATGAGATGGGGTGGGAGGCCATTGGTAGTGTGGTAGTGAGGTGGCAGTTCAGGCAACTCATCGTATGGAAGATGGAGTTCCACAAGCTCAATGCAGTGAGAGTATTTTTGAGGGAGTTGGTTTGATGGAGTTGAGATTTACAGGTGTGGAGCAAAAGAAGATGTGAAAATTCCCCCTAGAGGTCAGCTTCTTGGATAGCTTTAGGAATGGAGATATGTGGCCATGAGCAAGCCATGGAAGCATGAGAACACTAGTTTTTCTTTGCTGAATAGAATCCATGGACTCCTAAATTCTTAATTTCTCAGAGGTTGGTTTTCGAGACAGAAGTGACGGTGATGACTGATGAGTAAATGCCAAGATATATATAGATGAGTCATGAAAAGCTTGAGAAGAGAAACGTGGAAGCTTCATGTGCATGGTTGGTGTAAGTGCATACGTAAATTCCAGATTGAATCGGCGTCCTAGTTCGGATAAACTCTTCCACAAAGGCCGATAAAGTCTACAATATTCTTTTTCTTTGTGTTAATTGGTCTGATAAGATAAAAGCAACAAATTAACAAAATGACAAACTACAACCACAATGTACAGTACAGCCACAACCATCGGTGGAACAAATAAAAAGGCAAAGCATCTGAAATGTACACACTTTTCACGTCCTCCTTATTAACTAATACTTGCACCTTAGCTTGTAGAGGATGACATGTTATCTAAACTTAATTGCCCCTCTTATTCACTGTTGATGAATCCTTCGGATGTGCAAGATCAACCTAAATATTAAGATTACTTACAATGCATGCCAATTCCCAGATTGTAGAAATCTTCAAGAATATAAAAAATTATGCTGATTTCCCGTCGAATCAAATGTCCACAAGATTTATTAAATTTAGTTTTAATGATTTTTTAGTTTTAATGATTTTTTAGTATTGCTCATAGTGAGATAGTAATTCATCAATAAAGATTTATTAAATTTAGTTTTAATGATTTTTTTTATTAACAACCGATATTATTTACACTAAAAAGTGAGAGAGTGAATTAAGTCATAGACTAAACTTACCATTATAATGTGATTCAAATTCGTTTTTGATAAGAATCCAACCTACTATTATCATTTTAATTTTACCCCTACTAAAATCCCTCTTTATCTGCCTTCCTAACCCAGACGATCTCTTTATTCTTCCTCTGTTAAAATTTGTTGACACCCTGCTAAAAGATTTGTCACTTACAAGTAAAAAGAAATATAATTAGATCGTAGTACTAAATAGCTATTTTTAATGATTTTTTTTTACAAACGATATTATCTACATTAAGGGAGAGAGAATGATCTTATTCTCATAATAAACTAGCAATAAATTGATTCAAATTCAACTTTAACAAGAATTGAAATCTCTCACTTACGTTACTTCTTATTTTTTGTAACGAAACCCCATTGAAAATTAATCGAAAATGACACGGTGGCCCAAATGGACCAAAGGCATCATTGGCTTGTTGCTTTTGCACCCTCATCGTTCAAATGGTCGTGAGAAAGAAGCTTCCTCTGTTCATTCCCTCCGTGGATTCATCATTCATGGAGCTTACATTCTAAGGCAAGCCAAATTGTACCCTGGTTCTCTCTCTTTTGCCCTTTTCCCCTTTACTTTTCGCAATCTCTCACCTGGATGCTCTTCAATTTCAATTCAAGTTCTTTGATGTTTAATCTCTGTCATGGTTGCAGCTGCTCCATTTTGAAGTTTGGGGGTTTCATTTGATCTTCCTCTAGAATGCACAATTCTAATCAGGACTCGCAAGATCAGAGGTTAGGATCATCTGGGTATCTCTCATTTCTTTGTTTTTGCTTCGTTTTCAGGAGGATCTCAATGTTTGAACTGTTCTGTCACACGGGGGCTGTGTTATGCTTTCTCCTTCACTGTGCCGGTTTCTTTTCGCATTTTTTTTACCTTTTCGATTTCAATGAAGCCGAAAAAAATCTGTGAATCAGAAATTACAAATGCGAAGATCAACAGGTGTTTTTGTGGTTTTGAGGTTTAAATTGTGTATGACTATGAATTTCATTATTCATCAGTTGTCTGCACACTTGTTGATGAGAAAATGTAGGAGATTACGAAATTTTAGCATGCCATTCCATTTTCTAGGAATTTAATTAGCAGAGCTTAGTATTGATGCTTGGCATGATGGATGTGATATTCAATATTTGCAAGATCAAATTAATGTCCACCCATATTATTTGATGCTGATGCGTATTTTTCTTATTGTATTCTTCTCAAAGATGAAATATATGATCCCATTCAACTATGAATGACTAGCAGCATTCACTTTTTATTTTTTCCTTTAGAGATTAGTATATCCCACAAAAACATTTAGAGGGTTGGTGTTTCGTTCTTATAGTTTGTTCGAAAGAGTGATATTTTGTTTTATTTGAGGCATAATAGTGCTTCAACCCCTAATTATTGCCATGTAAATCAGGAGTAATTCCGTCATGGAGGATTCCACTGCAATGACTATTGAGTTTCTTCGGGCACGGTTGCTGTCCGAGAGGTCCGTTGCAAGAAGTGCAAGACAGAGAGTTGATGAGCTGGAAAAAATGGTATATTTCAGGATATGGGAATGTTGTGGATTTTTTTAATGTCAGACCTGTTGTTCAAAGAACTCTCACTCACTTTCATTAGTTTTACCAATATTTGTTTTTTTTTTTTTTACAATTTAGGTAGAAGAAATGGAGGAACAACTTAAGATTGTTTCTCTTCAAAGAAAAATGGCTGAGAAAGCCACAGCAGATGTTCTTGCCATTTTGGAGAACCAAGGAGGAAGTGACATTTCCGAGGAATTTGATTCCAGTTCTGATCAGGAAACACACCAGGAATCCAAAGTGGGTAATAACTTGACAAATGAAGAAGAAAGCTTTGTAATTTCGAAGGCGAGAAGAAATGAACAGGAGGAACTTTCGGGTTCTGATGCTGATTCTTCTCTAATA
Source organism: Malus sylvestris (assembly GCF_916048215.2). Taxonomy (NCBI): domain Eukaryota; kingdom Viridiplantae; phylum Streptophyta; class Magnoliopsida; order Rosales; family Rosaceae; genus Malus; species Malus sylvestris. The sequence goes on from NC_062266.1 coordinate 6,411,956, forward strand.
CCTGGTAGAAGCTTGTCTTGGAAAGGGCGCATTGAATCTCCACGTTCACGGGAAAAGTATAAAGATCTATCCACAAGAAGACGTAGCAATTTTTCATCCATGGGTTCTAGTTCTCCAAGACATCACCTTGGAAAATCCTGCCGCCAGATAAAGCACAAGGAAACAAGGTTGGTTTGTTTGGCTTACTACTTTACTCGTTTTCTGTGCATATTAAAGTATATATATTCATAGGCCTGCCGATTTGATATATGTATGTATTGGTTTAGGTGCTTCGCTATTTGATATAGTGTTTACATCCTTTTTAATAAATTTTCCTAATCCAGTTGAAGGTGATTCAATGAAGTTGAAAGTATTTTATCCATTGAGATGCAGTATAAATACTAGTCTAATCTAAATCTAACTATAGAGACACGTCTTTAACCAAAGACCTAAGACTTCTGATATCAATTATTAACCGCAGTAGCCCAATTTTCTAATATCTAAGTGTTATTGTTGTTATGGTTAATAACATTATTGTTATTGTTATTATGTTTGCTTTTAAACTAAGTATTATTGATGTAAAGAAAGTTATTAACTTCAAACGTATATGCATATTTGAAGAAACCTATTATGGAAAAATTAGAAAGAACGTGTGTGTGTGTGTGTGTGTGTGGCTTAATCAGATAAATGGTCCTTGTGGTCATAAGGTATTCGGAAGATAGCCTTGTGGTAAAAAAATTGGATTTAAACCCCTGTGGCGTAGTCCATTAGCAAATTTAGTCCAAAAGTGATTTCCGTTAAATGTCCATTAAATGCAGGGTAAAATTGTACTTTCACATGTGCACCTTCTTCGTCCTCGTCTCTCTTTTCTCTCTCTGTAAGGTCTGAAAAGTATGGATAAGAAGTTTGAGAAAAGACGAGGTGTTTGGCACAACAGAATTATCGCCTTCCCAGCCAACCCAACTATTTCTGTTTGGTTTAGGGTTCCATGGCTCCAGTTCTAAGCAAAAGCATGTCTACTGCTTCACTGGCCTCGCTCATTCTTCGTCTCCTTTTGTGCTCAGAAGCTGACAACTCAACTTATTCAACTGTCACCATGGTCAAAATTATCATGAGCCTAACTTATATACTGATGGCCTCACTTATATGTGTAGGATCTGGGGACACACATTTTGCGACATGTTTTTGTGGGGCCCACTTCGCAATGCATTTCAAAGATCCAACCATCTATCTTTTCTTACCTCAAGGGTCATGTCTACCAAAAATCACCCAAATACAAAACCATATGATCGTTGGATTAAATTTAGTTGTTTCTTTGTAGAACCATTTTTGTCCATTTTCTTCACTACAAGTGAATGTTTTGAGGGTTTTTGATTTGTCTATTTTTTTTGCAAGGATGATCTATGAATGATGTACTAAAATATAGATGGTTCGGATCGTTGAAATACATTTTGAAGTGGGCCCTACAAAGCGTGTGTCCCCGGATCCTAACCCTATATAGAGGAGTGTTGGAATATCCATTCTTCCTCCCAAAGTTTTCTAGCTGACAAAGATAATTGCAGACTGAAACTGGTTTTTCATATCTATTGCATTAAATGCTACATGCGCTGATGCATAATCCATGCTATTTACCTCATAATGTTCATAATCTATCAATTATGTTCTTCTCCCAACAATATAACTCCAGAGACAAAATGAAAAAGAAAAAAGAGAGAGCAGAGTTTCCTGAAAAGTTCTTGGTTTATGTACTATGGAGTTCTGTATAATACAATAGTTTTAAATATAATGATTTATTGTATTTTTCAGATCAGACAAGTTTGATTCTCAACAAAATGGTGTTTCTGCTTCTTCAGAAGGGCTTTCAAATGGCCTGTACAGTGGGCATGAGAAAGTGAGAGAAAGTTCTGAATTCCGAGAAGGGAATGATGCACTCTCAGGGACCATAGAAAATCAAAGAAATAGGGACCTGGATTTCAGCGGGCATGGAAGAGACAAAGATATGGAAGAAGCACTAGAACATCAGGCGCAACTTATTTGTCAAAATGAAGAGATGGAGAAGGCTCAAAGAGAATGGGAAGAGAAGTTTAGAGAAAATAACACCAGTACACCGGTATGTTTCATATGAATCTATTCATATCATAGACCAATGCTTTTGCTTCAAGTTAGCATACCACTATAGTGCTACATAAAGTCTTAATCCTTGGAATAAATGCCCTTTGGATTTACACACTCTATAATAGTGTGCTACAAAACCATAATTGTTGCCATGATTGTATAATTTTCCTTTTCCGTTGTTTTAGGTATGCTTGACCGATTTTAAGTTCTGCAACATAACTCAGCAAGTTTAGTTAGACTATTTCTAGAACATCTTAATTTTTAATCAGTTAGTTTCTTGAATTACGTCTGATAGTGTATAGCTTAGTTTTGGAGTATTTGTGTTAGTTAATTTCTGAAAGTATGTTTCGTAGTCCATAGGCCATGGCTTACTTTGATTGGTGAAAAACCACATAAAAGTTCAAACATTTGGTTCCAAAGAACTTATTTACTTGAAGCTGACAACTCAACTTATTCAATTGTCACCATGGTCAAAATTATCATGGGGTCATCATCCCTTTGTCATAATACTAGTCACTAGGCTCACTACTAACATAATCCCTACCATTGCAAATACAACCAATGGCACAGTCGTCACTTCACTGTTGCTAATTGCATCCATCACTGGTCAGCACTGCCATTACCAATAGTCACCACCAATGATGTTGCCATTAGTTCAATTCCCAGTTACAACCTCATACCTTGAATGTTCCTTTCGGCTTCTGGGCATTGTGTATTCTGCTGTAATTGAGATTTCTTACGTTTGGTAAATTTGGTTTGGTTCTTCGTGTCCTTCCCCAAAAAACGAGAAGTAAATAATAGTAATCATATTAAAGATTTCCCTTCTTTTCTCTTCCTCAATTTTCGAAGAGATATGTAGGAGCTACAGTTGTATTTATTCTTGAAGATTTACTTTCGTTCTCCTTAATCAATCTCACAACCCACAGTTTCTTCAAATCAGTTTTCATTTGATTTACTAGAGAAATTAGCTCTTGGCAACATCAAATTAAAAGTTTCAAACCCGATTTATCAACATATTTGACAACTTCACATCAATTTTCTCTAAGTAATTCATCAGGTTTTTTGGACTTTAGGGTTACTTTTCTCATCTTCAACAGTGTCATCAAGATCTCTTGTATGACATTATCTATGAATTTGTATTGATCCCTGTCCAAAAAAATTCTCTTTACTCTCACCAAACTCTTTGTCAAAAGTTTTCAATTCCCAACCAAATATCATAACAAAACTATCAACTGCTTTTGAAAAACAATAAAATGCTGGAGGAAGGTACGTGCTAGTTTCATGTTAGCTTGGCATTGTCTTATTATTTGGGCTTATAGGAGCCACCACATCCCTAAGATGTTAATTCGTCTTTCATGGCTTTGAAACGCTTTTCTACCCAGTATATTGGGGATTAATATGGATGATGCAGCATTAGCCTCATTTCTTCGATGCATTTTTCATTTGAGCGAGGACTTTCTGTGGGCCTTTTAAGATTATAAAAAAAAATTAAAAAAAACATAAACACACATCAATTTACCGAACTAGGCTTCAAAACTAATTAATCAGTTTTGAATGAACATATAGCATGGTGATTTTCTCCCCGTGATATTTTGTTTGGCACAAGTAACATTTGTTTCTAAGCAGTCATTCACTTTACTGGTTGCATTTGTTAACGATGGTAATGGGTTTTAGTACATAAAGTCTCTTAGTTTTTCTTTCTCATGTTTGGAAATTTTATCCACTGACTTGGTGAGTTTTTGGTCATATAGGATTCATGCGACCCTGGGAACCATTCAGATATCACCAAGGAAAGAGATGAGATAAAGGTACAAACGCCATCTCCTGCCAGGGTGGCTGCTGCCCAAGTTCAAGAGTCAAAGTTAGCAGCCAAAATTCAATCAAACGGTTTTCTACCAGCTTCACATATAGATACCGGAGGGTTGCAGGATAAGCTGAATAGAAGCTCTGCTGCTTCCTCACAGGTTCAAGAATTTGCATTCCCTACTGCAAATGGAAAGCAAAATCAAGAGAGCCCAGAAAATTATGCTCGGCACACTTCACGTGGCTCCCACCCTGACCTACTTCTGCATCAATCGGCCCACAAACATACATCAGATGCCTCTTCTTCTGATACAGGCAATGGTTTTAATAAAGGAAGTGCTTCAGGGAGCAGAAACGACCTATATGCATTGGTGCCTCATGACTCGCAGGATAAGTTAGGTGGTGTGCTGGATGCACTTAAACAAGCAAGGCTATCACTGCAACAGACGATGACTAGATTGCCGCTAGTAAATGGTACATCTCCACAGAAGTCCATAGAATCACCTATTCCCGCTGCGAAAACTGTAGACAGAGTAGAGACTCCTGTTGGGTTTGCTGGGCTTTTCAGACTACCAACTGATTTTGCAGTTGAAGAAGCTGCAACTCACAATAGCTACTTTGGTTCTAGCTTACCGTCTGCAAGGCATTTTCCTCAAATTAGGGATTCAGCAACTCCTGATCTCTTTGTCACAAGCCCTTATGTTGAGACTAGACCAACCTTCTCTACCAACACTGCTGATCGATTCGTCACCAGTCAATACATCGAGCCCAGACCTACCCTTTCAACTAATGCTGCTGATCGATTCGTCACCAGTCAATACATTGAGCCCAGACCAACTTTTTCTACTAGTGTTGCTGATCGGTTCGCCATCAATCCTTATGTTGAGACTAGATCAAATTTTCCTGCTAATGCTGCTGATCTATTTCCCAGTAGCCCTTACGCCGATACTAGATCAAATTTTCCAGCTGAAAACAGATTTCCGAGTGGGCTTTATGCAGAATCTGGGTCAAGAGTTTCTCCTCCGCTGCCACACCTTGATCCTTACTTTGATAAGGGTCTACCCTCGTCGAGATTTACCAATCCTCCCTATCCCAGCTATCCCTCTGTTCCAGACCCGACACCCTGGATAACCTCCGGTGAAACATTAACGAGAGCCCTACCAAGAAGGCCAGTTGGGGCACCAACAGATGGTTATTCGTTCTACGATCACATTCGACCCAGTATGTACAGATAGTAGCATGTAGGTTGCCATTGTTAGATAGTCACAGTGAAGCTTAGTGGTGAATGGTGGTTTTGTAAATTATTTGTTGGAGGAGACAGATTGTACACGAATGCTGCCACCATTTGTGCTTCCATCTTGTTCTGGTTTCTGTTTCCTTTAACGGCTCATTCATTCAACAAGCATATTTCAACATGGTCCTTGCTCTCTGGATCTCTGGATTTGACAATCCAACACTCATTTTGTTGGAAAATTTCCAGTTTTGCTTGCATTCAAGAGAAACTGACCAGTCTGCGAAGGAAAGCCGAAGGGTAATAAGTTCTCGAGGCGTGTTTACCTTAATTTTGTGGGCGTATAGATTGCCAAACCTCAATTTATGTTGAATTGAACTTGAGAACTTTCACTTAAAGTGGAGAGAAATATTACTAGACGTAGTTCTCACGTGATTTAAGTTCATGTATTAATAAAATCATCCACCCAACAAACGGATCCACTTGGTGAAATCATCTCCCACTTTGAATGACGATGACGCTAGAGCGCATGTGGTCGTTAGACTTAAAATCATGACTGTGATACCATGAACGAAGGTTTCAGCGTAAAACCAATTGGCAATAGGGGAGTGATCTAACTCCTTCAAATCCGTTACAAAGTTTCGCAACTCTCAATGCAGAACAACACATTCTCACATATATGGGTGCACGTTCACACATAATACATAGTAACAGAGCGCACACTCATTATTACAAAAAGAAAATATTTGATGGAATTAAACAATTGTCCTTCAATAAACAATAAATTGACCCAAATTACATGGAACAAAATTATGATTTGGCAAGTTGAAGAAGGAAGTCTTTTCATGGAAAAATATATTCTGCATGACATGCCTAATAACATGCCTTATTACAAACTCTGCAATTTACACACATATTACAGCAATTTGCCTCCCAAACACTTATGCAATATTTGCCTAATGGAAACAGAAAGCAGGATCTGTCACAGGTAACTGTACTTGTTGCTCCCCAATGCCTTGAACCAAAGTAAAATTACAACACTGCTTAAGCCACAAAAGAGCACCAGAATGCACAGAACCAGAAAACACATCAGGAACCTCTCCTTGCCATTTTGTCCTGCAACCGCATTCTCCAACCCCTTCCTCAATCGGTGCAGAAGTCGAGAATGCTTGCTGGTATGGGGTTCAAACCATGGCACAGAATGATATAACGTATTTACCTGCAGGCGAAAGAAAGAAATTAGCTCGTATTAGATTATGTACTTCGGAAGAAAGCATAATTAGACTCGGGAAATATAGCATTACCAAAAAACTTGCGTGGCTGGAAAATATTCCTTCAAGTTTTTTCTTAGTCCGTGAAGTCTTCATTTGGGTTCTTTCATGACATTCGGAAAATTCCATGGATTCATCACCACCAACCAGAATGGAAGACTGAGTTGATGCCCTCTGCACATATGTTAGTCCACATTTTTAATCGCAAACACAGTAGAGAAAGCAGGAAGAATGAAAGAAAATGAATCAGGCACTGAACATGTTACTTAAGCCTATGATTTCTCAATTTCTCTTACCATCATATTTCCAGAAGATTTGCAGCAGATGGGACATGTACTGTAATGACTACGAGAGAAAGCCTGGTCGGAATAAAAGAGTGAGATTTAGTGCAATGACTTCTCATAACTCTTCATATAAGGGTTATCGAAAACAAAAGGAAGGTAGCATAATTATGTATCAAAATCATCATGTGAGATAAATAAAGACCTCCAAGCAAACTACATGCATCAAATGGCCACATGGTAAAGCTCTGATGCTTGAGGTTGATGTGAACAAGAAGTCATTGCAGATGGGGCAGTTAGCTTCGAGGCATTTCTCCCGGCACTTGTGGTTCACTATACTTATGCTCAAGCAACAATTGCACTTCATGCAGTGAAAATAGTCGATGCCAAGGCCCTTCCCAACACGGCATAAATTGCAAAATGGACAATGATAAACATTCCTGAGCAACAAAAAGTAACAGTTACATATGTAATTCACCCAGATAGTTCTTGTGTACTGATACGAAAAGTTGATAACTCACAACTGCAGATTTTGTATGAGAACTTAGTTACCTGCCATCATCAAAAAGTTTGCATGAATTACAATAATATTTTGCCATTGAGAGTCCGTTGCAAGAAGGCGTGGAGCATATTGGCCCGACTGGCTGAATATTGAGGCAGCGCATACACATCATTTCCGATGTTTGTTTCCTGCGGTAGAAGACTAGAACATCAGCTACCTATATATATAGAATTTCTCAACTTGAGAAGAAGCTACACCATCGAGAAATTACCAATCCATTTTGTGGTCACTGCCAATATCATGGCAATATCTACATGTAAACAGCTTGTTGCAGCAAGTGGCATGGAGTTTGCAGTTTCTTTTGTAATGCTTACACCCATATACTCCTTTTTTGGAATCTTGAAATGTTGGTGACCGTCCCACTAAATCTTCACCCTCACAATTATTTACTGCTGAAGCTCGGGGAAAACTCTGCTGTGCAGCCATCCAGTAACTGAGATAGAAACCGAATAGCTTGTAATGTAAGAAATATGACCACGAACATGAAGAAATCTAAAAGTAGATATTTGCCATCAGACTAACCTAGACATTAGATTCTTCAAGTTATGCTTCTTATGAGAGTTGAAGGCACGATCAATTTGCCGCACGCTTCCTTCAAACATAACAATCAAACTTAACATAAAATACAGAAACATGAAAAGTAGAACAAGATCAATATAAGATATTTGTATCTATGCAGCCTTTCAAGATAGCACAAACCTTTTGGAGAAATGCGAGTTTCAAGCCTCCCAGTCTGTGAACTTGAGAATGAATTTCCGTTAGAGCTTTCATTTAGCCATTCATTGAACATTGTATTTTTGGTCACCTGATTAAAGGTATTCATCATTTCACTCTGTTCAGCCTCGGTAAGTGCTGAAGTTACCCAGGGTAACATAGTTTGTAGCACGTCAGCACCTGTAGTCCCCAGTATGAAACCAACCATTTTATTTTGATCCTCCACAGAGAAGTGCAATCCAAATAGTGGCCACAATTCAATCTCTTCCCTTGTCATGTGCTGGTCTACCATAATTCTTAGTGACTTGAGCGATACACGAAGCCTGATAGCTAATTCATGGTACTTTCTCAAGCATTCGCTTGACTCACCCCCACAAGTACCAGAAAAAGCTATCACACTTCCGTGAAGGTGTGAAAGCTCAAAAAGAAGACCAGAAATATTTTCAAATGCCAGTTGTTCTTGCTCATGATCCAGTGTGAATGAGTGACTCACATTGTGAAGTGCATCTCGGGATTCCAGTGCCGGATACACTATATTGTCCTCAGCATTACTATGAGCTCTGGATAAGTCCCATAAGAAACAGAAAAATCCACTGAACTGCTGAAGAAATATCTCATCACAAGTGCTGACTTTTTCCGATTCATTGTCAAGATATTCCAAGTCACGGCGTATGGCCTTATGAACTTTAAAAACAACATCAATTGGTTGTGAAGGGTGAGAAGCATTGCTCTCTTGATGTGGAGAGGAGTAGATGTCTCTGCTTGAGAATGTTGAAGCACACCAAGCACGTGATAATTGACCAATTTTCTCATCACTACTAACAAACCTTTTGACAGGACAGCGCCCACTTGCACTCGAGCAGGAGCTGTCATTGAGAGGCTTGCTAGCCCAACCACAAAAGATCTCGACCAGAGCAATATCTGATGCTGGAGCTGTATCAAACAATAAATTTTCAAAAACGTAAAATTAGATAAACAAAATATAGATTACGAGAACAGTATTTATGTCAACACAAAGCCATAAAAGAGGACAGAAATGGACCTGCCAGCTGCATGTTTTTAACAAAGTTGTTGGCTTCATTTGCAGTCAATGAGTTTACCATCCATGGCAACGCACGCTCAATTAATTTCAAGGGCATCACACACAAGCTTTGATGCAAAAGTTCCCGTTGTCTTTTGACGCTTAAGTGCTTTCGCACAAGTGGAAGGACCTAGACAGACAGAGAGCTTAGATGATGGTTCCAAGACAGTAAAATGCTGCATAACTTTCCGAAAGCTACGGAATATATCTCACAAGAAACTAATTTATAATTAAAAGAGTGGAGCTCACCTGAACTTCCTCATTGTCGAAATGCCCCTTTAAAGTTTCTATTATTCGATCAGCATGTGAGGCTATCGTTGAATTAAATTCTGTAATAGAAGGCATTGTTCCTGCCTTCTGTATACTTTCAATCAAACACATAAACTCTTTGCATAAACTTTCTTCTTTTGTGCGCTGCTGAAAAGATAAGGTTTCTCCATATACTGCGGGATACATGACTTTTGTCTCAGCAACACTGCAGAAGAAAAGCACTAGAACTTCAAATGAAAGAAGAGATACAAAAATAAAAAATAAAAAAAAATACAGAAAATTAAAACAATTGAGCAACAGCACTAAGAAATATTTGATGATTAATTAAATAATTTAACACTTGTTAATGCTCAAGAGGACCTGTGGAAGATACAAATTTCGGCAATAAATTGTAGCTTCTTATGGAAAGCCAATAGATCATAAGTAACAGCACCAGAAATACTATTCTTCTTGGCCTCCTCGAGTATCGCATGCAACTCTCGTTTAATAGCATTGTGCCAAAGAATTACAGTATCTATTGGATGTTCGCCAGAGAACTCAGATGCAAAGTCTGTTTCGTCTGTCTGATTTGATATCATGCTAGCACAATAATCTTTCCCTTCCATCCAGCCGAAAATAACTTGTTCAACAAGATTATCCTCTCGAACTATATTCCTCAAATACTTTTGCAGATCGTGATATTCATCAGGCGAAATAGAGGACGACAACCAGGGAAGGAACTTTGAAACTATATTAGTAGGGATGCTGCACAAAATCTTCCAGACTAAAGCTGCTTGTTCTTCATGTGAGAACTGAGCAAGCAAAGGGAAGACCTGATGCATTAAAAACACCGAAAGAAGTTAAAACAATTTTCATTTCAATCCAGGATATTGAAGAAAAAGGCCATAGATTTATGCATATATACATAGACATATACGCAAACGTATGGTACACATTAATCAGTCGAAAATGATTAGTGTAATGAGAGGATTTTCAAAAACTATGGACCAAAACTCTCTTGCAGAAAAGGGTTCGCTCAGCTATATTTCATTTTCATGGAAGATGAAATGAATACATCAAAACATCCAAAGCAGCAGAATTACATGCAAGTACTTGTTAGGGAGATTGAGCATGAACTCGAGAACCAGGACGCAAAGGTAAAATGCTATTAAACAACTAAGGTAAAAACCAATGTAAAATAGTTAATTCAATTTCAAATTGGTATTTTTGAGAGAAACTTGTCCTGTAAAGAAATACTTTATTCACAGTCAATCACAATGCTGCATGCGTATATGTGCATTGCCCAGATGTGTACGCATGTGTTAGGTACTCAAGCTCAAGGAAGAGCCCAACCCAAAAGATTAGTCCAATAGATGGGAGGATCCCAAGGACTTAAGAACCCTACATCCCCATAAGTGTAGTCGATGTGGGATCATTACACCACCCTTTGGAAGTCGACACCCACGGCGGTCCTTACTCTGGTGGCTTTCACTCTTAACGGTGGCGCATTCTTTGGTCGTCCTGTTAAGGTAGCCTTTTCCAGTTCGCCCCCTCCGCAGGGTCAAGAACTAAGGCCCAACCCAAAAGACTAGTCCAATAGGTGGGAGAACCCCAAGGACTTAAAAATCCCTACACCGTAGTCGATGTGGGATCATAACAACATGTTCTTAGGGACAGGTCCGAAGGAATGACGTATAGTAATCGACTTTAGTTGGGACAGCCAAAACCCTATCTAATTGTCAGTGTCACCGATTCTGTATAGGAGTACGATTCTCCTACTCCTGTATAACTTAATCCCACACCAACTACTCTTTCGGTCAACCTAACAGTGTGGCTAAATAAACTTATCAATAATTAGGTTCTCTTTACAAATCATCTACACAAAAAATCAATTAAATAGAAAACCGGTTAGTCATCTAATTTGAAAACCGATTTGACAAATAATTTTTCATTTACATACATGTTGGTTTATACTCGTTCTTTCGGATCAATCACTATCCAAGAAGATGCACAAATCTAAGGGAAGCTGTCATCCGATTCATTTTTGTAATTGTTTAGTATAGCAGACACGTTGTCTGATTCATATTATGTTTGTAGCGAATATATATAGTCCACTTATTACAAAGTACATGCATATCATCGTCAGACATTACAATTTATTTTCTTGAAAAATCGCGTGCTAATTGACATGCAATTGTTAATTGGAACTCAATGTGATATACCTAACTTCCTTTGAAAATAAAATAGGCTTATTATATTAACACCTTACACATTGTTGAATACACCTCACATTCTTAATAAATCCCACATTTACTTTTTCAATTAAAATTTGTCTTTATACACCCTACATACTTTTCCATAAACACCCTCACACTCCACACTCAACATAAACCTTACATTTTCTCCATTCACCCCACTTTTCTTCATACACCTCACACTCTTCACAATGATTTCGTTCTTTTATTTATTTATTTATTTTTTTGTTTGTGCTATGTACCGTTCAAAATCATTCATGTCATAAAAGTACTTTCTTATTGCTACAGAGGATTCAAATAGAGGAAAGTATAAGCTGCTTGGGGAACCTTACAAAAGTGAAAGGACAGAAGTTTCGACACGATAGAGAGGGTTAAGAGCATAGATGGTAACATTGATTTGCGAGGGGGTGTATCTCAAAAATGATAATTTAGGAAATAAGATGATGATGTGAGGAGCTTAGGTTCTCTATGTCCATTTGGTAGTTAAATTCGGCAGTATAAAGTATTGGCCTTGGGCTGAGATGCACACTAAATGATATTTTATGCATCACATATCATACTCAAACACCATTTTGTAAATGCAAAAATTGTCTCTTGAAGGCACAAATGCAATTTAGTATTATCTTATCAGTAAATTATTTTTAGAACATGGCTTTTGTGAAACAGCATCACCATTATCTTCTTTGCGAAAGAAGGGGATGACTATAATCTAACACCAATGAAGTTTAACCTTCATCCACCTGTGACAGTACATTTTGAACAAGGTGAAGCTTCCGAAACATCAATTTCATGTTCCGTTTGTCAAAAATAATTTTTCTCAATCAATGTGTTTGTAGTTTCATCGGTTAGGGTTTTGTTCTACAATGGATAGTGGGAGTGGTTTAGAGAGTTGGAGAAGATAAATAATCTTGTGATATACATGTTAAAAGTGATTTGGAGTGTATTTAGTATTTTTTTTAAAAATTTTAACCTTATAAGGTTGAAAGTGTCATTGCATAATAGAGTATATAAATCATTTAATATTAAATTTTAATGTGAGGTGTATTCAACATTATGTGGAGTGGTAATAAAAAAAGCCAAAAAATTGAAATTAAAAAAAGAAAACGCATATCATTGACTTCATATATATAAATTATATGACTTCTCAGTCATTTGCATATAGGACTTCTCGTATATAAAAATTTATAATCTTCCCTCCTTCACTTAATAATATTAAATTAAAAAAAAATTATAGTTGCATATTTCATAGGTACCGTTTGGTATGCAGATGGGACGAAACGGGACGGGACGGGACGGAACGGATGATGTAAATATTGAAAAAGATAAGGAGAAATTTTGTCATAAAATGTTATAAATTTGTGTTCCACGGATGTGGAACGGGTCGTTCCAAGGGGAAAAGGTGGAACGAAAAATCAGTCAAATTTCGTCCCATGGAACAACCCGTTCCACAGTTTTTAGGCGCACCAAACGTGGGACGGAACGGCTCGTCCCGTTCCGTCCCGTCCCATCCCACGTACCAAACGGTAAGTGCATGGGTCATCATTGCGTATTTATGTGACTGGCCTCACAACAACCCCTCCAACAATAATTATTAAACACAGGAATTACAAAATATAATAAATAAATTAATTTTAAAATAAAAGCAAACAAAAAACTAATACCTGGTCCTCTTCCTTGGCCATGCACTGAGCAACAAATGTTTGTAAGGCTGCTGTAAAGAACACCATCTCCGTTGGGAAACTTTCCCCATTTTGTGTGCTAGAAATTAGCAGCTTAAACAGGTAATCAAAAGCAGTCCTTTCACCAATGTGTTGAAGTAAGTAGGTGGGTGCCATATTTTTCTCCCGTGTATAAACAGCTGCAAATATTGCCTAGAATTCCAAAATTTATAATAAATTTAATTCGGATCAATAAATAATTTCTTATTTTGACATAGATTGGTAGACATTTCATTTTCTAACCCTTGAATGAAATTTCAACTAAGGTCAATAAAAAATGAAATTCCTCCCAAACTAAGGCCAATATCACTTGCGTCTTACCCTCCGCTTACTATTTTTCCTCTCAACTGGTACCTGGTTTTGAAAGTATGAATCTCATGTCATGAAAAGAAAAGGGAAAAATTAATATCCGGTCTCTAGTTTCTAATGTTCATTGATTAAGACCTTATTAGTTTTTAAATTTTGATCAAAGTCCCTAGCATTAATATATTAATGAATTACATGTAAGTTACATAATTTTTATATAAAAAATTAGTAATTGATTTAGAGTTTCAATACTCACACCCTTATTAAACTCCTAATTAATTTTCAATTCAAACATTTTCCAAAAATAAAAAATAAAATTAGAATAAGTTTGTACCCATAAAATTTTTATAAAAAATTGAAATTGTTTTAATCTTATATGTATCCATTCTTAAATATACCAATTGTTAAAAATGTACCCTTTTTAATATAAAATGTACCCATTTTTATACAAAATTTCATTCAATATTTTATCTAATCCATTTTTAAACTTATATGGGTACATTATATTTCATTGATTCGAGAATGTATCCATGTCAAGTTTAATAGAAGAAATTTAATAATGTTATTAAGCCTAATATCTTCTTCTTTTTTTGTGCTTTTTGAAAAATGTACCCATGTTTTGGTACAATAATTTTTTGGTTAGTTTTGATGAACATACCCATATATATACACACAATATATTGGAAAGTATAATTCATCTTTAATATTTTTAATCCCATAATTATGGGTTTTATTTAAAATCTCATTAATATAAATAACTACAAATTTCATTTTTAATTTAAAAATATAATAACCTACATAGAAATACATTATTACATTAATGTCAGGGACTTCGATCAAAAACTAAAAATCACAAAGGTTTCAATCAAAGAACATTGGTAGTTAGGGACCGCATCCAAAGTGTTCCAAAGAAAAGATTTCGCAAGTATAGATAAGTACTTGGATTACTCCTAATATTGCCATTGGTTTTTTTATGATGAAACCTTAATTTTCTTCAACTGGGAGGTCTTAAGTTCAACTCTCATAAATGATGAGTCCGCTACCAAATCATTATGGCTGACCCATCCGACTTAACCTAAATCTCCCACCTTGAATGTAAATATATCATTGTATCCAGAAAAAAAAAAAGTCAATACCACTTAAAAAATTTCATCATTGAACTCTCAATGCTCTCATTAAAAGCAAAAAAATGTTGATTGACCCAATCCTAATATTAGTAATAATTTTTTACCCCTAACCAACCTATTTGATTGTTAATGGGTACTAGTTAAAACCCGTTTTAATTTGATATCACCATAATATAGATGTGAGATTGGTAATGGTGATAATGGTGTAAGGTAAAATCAAACAAATGGATCTTAATGGGTACCCATTAGCAACCCAATGGGTTAATTTTCCATCTTTATTGACAAGTTTTGTTCGGTTAATTTTTCTATTTAATTAATGTTTGTGACAAATGAAATGTTTTAACTTGATAGTACTTGTCACTCAGCATGCCTCACTGCAGAGACACTTCCCACCCAAGTTCCGCTACTAATGTACATACAATATATACATGTTTAGTGCTAACATTTGTACATACCTCGTCTTTGACATATAAGTAGTTTTCATAAATCGATTTGAGAAAGTTGCACCGCTCCAAAAATGCCCCAACATCTGCATGTGTGCCCATGGCATAGCCCATTGCCAATTGGTGAAGCACACCAAGCTCATTGCATATAGCTTTGTGAATGAAGAAGATGACTGAAATCGGCGACTTGGGCACTACCAACGTCGCCATCTCTTAATTAGTCTTTGTTGGATGGTTGATTTGAGTTGCAGGTCGGAGTAGAGGACTGGTGGAGGGAAGCATATATAGTTGGCAGGATTTACTAAACGACATGATGTTGATATCAATTAGGAATCGTCTGCCCCGCAGATTTTCCACGTAAAAAAAATAAAAAATGTCTTCACGAACTGACATTCAAATGAGCCAAACGCACACATGCATGATTACTGCCATTAGCGGCCATTATATATGGACAAATGTGGAAAAAATTGTTCAACTAATGAAAATTTAAATAATAGAAAGAATGAATAATATAAACCAAATTTGGTTGCATGCAGGAATATAAGAGGGTTTTGGGTCTTAATTGTGCATGATCCTTGCCATGCCTCCTGCTCTTCTATATTTTGTTACTTAATTGGCGAAGAAAGCCTAAGGAACCTTCTCATGCTTTTCTTTTCAATTTATTTCTTATTTTCTTGTTTGAAAAAAAAAATCGATATTGTATTATTGAATACAAATAAAAGTACATTGGATGTGAAGTGGAAATCAAACAAAGGTGAAAAAACTGAAGGATTAGGGGAGTCAAGTTACATAATTAGCAGATGAAGGAGCTAGAAAGACGTGCCTTCTTCCTTGTTCACAGAAACCCTTTTCTAAAGAGCAAAGAGAACAAAAGCAAGAGCAGCTCCCCCCCCCCCCCCCCCGCGAGCACTAATTCTAGCGGTTCCTTCTGATCCTAGAAAATGTACGAAAAAACCTGCTACTAAACTAGCTAAGTCAATGGAAAAAAGATAACCAGTTGATGAGGTGCAAGGGCGGGTGTAGCTGATTGTACTCGGGAAGAGGAAGAAGCAAATAGAGCAAATGCCTCATCTTTCCTTCCGTCCGATTGAAGAAGAAAAGAAATGGATCGAATAGGAATTCTCATTGACCTACTTAACTCATATAAAATTTGGACATTGTTGAACTACTCTTGTAGTCTTACTCTTTTATTCTCGTAACATGGAGTTCAAGTAAAATCACTACTTTTTTTAGATTCTCTCTTTATATATTGTATATTTCCGAAACTTACGTAGACTTCAGAGTATACGAGAAAGCCAATGTTTTCCTTTTTACGTACAAAGAATCAATATATGTTATCTATGTCTTCAATAAAATGCTTTGTTGTTATTTGTTATTACTTATAAATTGTTAGTTTAATGGTTAGCTGACTAAACGGTTCAGTGATGCCACCATCACCCTGTTCCAGAATCAGTGGGTAAAGTCTGTCGATCACTAAGATAGATCGTGCTTGTTCCGCAAGATTCAAGAACTTAATCTAGTAAGGAATTAACAAGTATGGGCATCTCCATCATTTATGGCCGTGCACAAATTTGATTCCAATAATGAGAGGATTCGCATGGAGAGTTGATTTATGTGTTGGGATGAACGTCCTCCCTCTGTAGTCAATGCTTCTGTATTTATAATGCTAACACGCTTTGTAAAGTCCATGCCGTGAGTAATAAATTCGCCCAAAATATTTTTTCCTTGGAATATTATATCCAGAATAAACCCAAGAGATTGCATCACCGATCTATCAATTGGCCAAAACTTGACAGCCCGATGAGTCTGATTGGAAAATGTCTAACTCGCTGCAAGGATAAGTGTCAATCCCAAAATGGAGACGTGCTAATGGCTTGCAAATTATCCCATGGACGTCCAAAATTTTCTCCATTGGGCCTGATATAATCCCGTGGACTACACATTTTCGCAATATTTTTCCATCTCACGTAGGCCTTTTAAAATTTAATCCAATATGCAAGCAAATTATCTTGACATTTTCCAATTTCAAGATGGTGTTACCCATAATGGGATAATATGGCTGCGCATGAATTTATCCACCAATTTGAGATGGACACTGTTGTTTTGCTTTCAGATTAGGGATATGGTTTGCATCCCATTCATCTATCAATACTAACTGAAATTTATTTTAATATCTTAACAAACATCCAACGGCTTAGTACACAAAGTCGAATAGTGCAAAATCTAGTCCAACCGCATAGACATTGGCTCCAAAGGTGGAAGAAAAATCACGTGTAGTGCCTAGAGGAATTTTGACCAAGGTGCTGTGGCAATCTAAGAGATTAATCAAATGTAGTGACTATGGATGCAAAATAATTTAGAGAACTTTTTGAATTTATTCAGTTAAATGTTGATGTGCTAAGTCAATTTTGACTTTGTAATTGAGGTTTTTGTTCTTACCAAAACAAAGGCTGCATTTTTCTTTTGATTAAATTCCACCACAACAAAACTACGCTCCTCTAACAATTTGGTCCAAATCTAACTTAAACAAAGTTCTTAGCAGTTTCCTCAAACACACCAAGACGTGGGACCAAAGAAAGCTATCACACCAACAACGATGGCTTCTCTTTTTCAAGCGACTCACTTTTTTGAGAATGGTATACTACATGTTTCTATAGGAGTGGTGTGAAATTTTATATTTTAAGTTATTAATTTTTTAGCACACATATCCCACAATTTGTATAATAATACGTGGTGTATCACCCCGTGTACCCGTCACACTGAAAAATCTCTCCTAAGATAGCCCTTCTTGGGCCCCATGATCAAGAAGTTGACTGGTTGATAGTTTTGATCAAACCTAAATGTGCAGCCATGATTTGACTTTCATACATTGTGTGTCTTCCCATCCAAAAATTATCTATAATGAATTAATCAACTACGCGGTAGCTTAATTAATTAGTTAATTGGCATGACAAAGTCATGGCTTAATTAGAAATCTTGAACTTAGTCAACTACAGATTCTCAACACCTATATATATGTGCACGAACGCGCATCAACATTATCCAAAACCTAAACGCTTTCAAACACATTTAGATCGATCAATTTGCTATTCAAATTAAAAGTTCAGCTAGCCAACCATTAAACACAACAGCTCAATCTCCCCTCTTTGTATCTAGCAATATCAATTTATCGGTTGTTCCATGGAGAAGCCAGAAGGATATCCACAAGTAGACGATATTGCCACATGTAACGAGCCATCAAGTGCAAGCACTTCATTTTTCGGCACCAAGAACGATATGTCACTGCTAGAGAGTGGCCTACTCCTGAGAAATGTTAGTGACGTAGTTGACACTTACAACAGATTTCAGTCAAAAAGTGGCAAATCAGTTGACCCAAGGTTGCTAGCTCTGGTGGAATTCTTTAGAGAACTTTATTTTCGAAGATTTGAACTATTCAATAGAATATTTCCCGGGGTTCAGGATAAATTAACTATTGAGGTGCCTAAGAAATTGGGTGTGGTATTAGCTCAAATGAAATCGGATCAAACCAAAGCACATCGGACAATGCAACGGAGTCTAAGTATTGGTTCGCCGCGTGATTTCAAAAGAAGAGAATCCGGAATGAGGCTTCAGCGATTCAAGGTCAGGACTATCGATGTAGATGATGTCGTTGATCAAACTGCTAAACCCGGTGGTTCGAAATAGAATGTTGGAGACGCAGGAACAAGAAGACGTCCAAGTGATCAATGTCCTGCGGAAGGATGGTGGTGGATAAATATCAAATTAGGTTGTCCATAGTGTGGTTTAGCTAAACTCGTGAATGACGAGTTCGATACCAAATTAGGTTGCCCATAGTGTTGTTTAGCTAAACTCCCCCTCCCCTTAGTGTAAAAATATCAAAGTACTCAAAAAAAAAACAATAGCACTTAGATTTTCCGCCTTACTGTATAATAGCACGCATTAGCCACTTAGTATTATGATATAGTGGTATTCCTCTTTATTTGTAAGTAAGAGGTTTTAGGTTTAATTCTTGCCAAAAGTGAATTTGAACCAAATTATTGCTAGTCCATTATGAGGCTATGCCCACCTCCCTTTAGTGTAGAAAATATCATTTGTTCAAATAAAAAAAAAATAGCACGCATTAATTGGAGATTATCAAGGGAATGTTTCAGTTCAACTTAATGAGTTTAGTATATCCTTCCTATATCGTATCTATCTATTCTATACTATTATTAATGTGTTATGGGATACCTTGTGTTCAAAAAATTGTAAACCAAAAATAAAAATACATAGAGCCAATTAGTACTATAATATTATGGTTTACTGTGGTAGGATACCTCTTATATTAAATTTGATTCTCGCTAAAGACAAAATGTAATATATTAGGATACAAATATCTAAATTTGATATTTTTAGATACTTTTTCTTTTGAACTAAATTATTATAGCTATCCCATTATGAGGCTTAACACACTCTCTCACTCTTTGATGTACTATTGTATGTATGAAAAAAATGATAAGGTATTGCCACTTAGTGCTATGATCTAGTGGTATTTGAACCACAGTACTGCTACTTGCTAGCTCATTGCGAGAGGTCTTACGTTCGATTATCGCTGAAGGTGAATTTGAACCACATTATTTTTAGTCCATTGTGAGACTTAGCCCGCTCTCCCACTCCCTTAATGTAGATAATATTGTATGTTAAAAAAATGATAAGATAATATTGTATGTTAAAAAAATGATAAGGTACTAGTGTGCTAATGATACATATAGATCCCTACAACGATTTGTTTGACCATACTTCTTACAAATTTTATAGTATTAATGATACATTATCTTTTCGTTTTTTTTTTTCTTGAACGATCGCTGGTTTCGAATGTATTAAATACGAAACTGTTTTTTCAAATTCTCACCTATAATATTGAAAGTGATTGAATCTCCCGCGTAGTTAATTACGAAGTTCATAAGAGTTTTGGCGTATAAATAAACTAGCTCGCAAAACTCAATCCAAGAAATTAGTTAAATGCAATTGGTGCTCCAAGTATTATAGGATGAGTATTAATTATCTTCTGGTGATTTTGATCTTTGCGAGTCCATTTGGGGTTATTTTTGCAGTCCCAACTGCCGAGTCTTCAAATTCGCCGACTTTGGATGAATGTAGAAAATATTTCTCCGTCAAGTCTGAGTTAGAAGTGAGCAAAAGTATTTTTAAAGAGGCTGTTGTAAGTGATGGTTGTTGCTATCTTCTTGTGTCTCTGGCTAAGCAATGTCACGACCTGTTCGTCAACGAGGCAATTGCTTCTAGGCGCAATGTCCACAAATCTCAAGCGTAGGCTATGAGTAAACAAATCTGGGAACAATATCTTGCATCTATAGCTCCCCCAACGAGGAAACACTAAGCCCATCTCGATATTTCATCCATATGCTTATCTGAAAGAGTGTTTCTTTTTGTAGTGAATGTTGTTGTCTGCAGGCTTGAATAATCATCTTGTACTCTTCTTATGTGTGTTTGCTTTTAATTCTACTCCTCACTTATTTTTCTGTGTGCTTAGTGTGTGAAATATATATTTTTAGTTGATTCATCACTATTCGTTTCCTTTCTCTATTTAACTTTGATGGCGTGTTTACCAAATAGGATTGAAGTGAGAAGAAACGGAATCACACTCCTCCCAAAGCATTCAAGCGTTTACTAGGATTCACGGAATGAGAAAGTACATGGAGTCCATTTAAAATACATATACAAATGTAGTATTCGGATTCCGGTGATAAATAGGGTAGTGAGCAAAAATCTATATTAAGAGACGGTGAAAGAATTTGAACCCGAGATGTAATAGTTAGAGAGAAAGTCCCTAACCGTCATTAGAAGAGGAAGTCCCTAACACAATCCACCTTAGGAGTAATTGAATTCTGTTTTAGTTGAGTTTATAAAACACCAAAAGAAAATTGTGACGCCACGCCAATGAGCAGCTTGAAGATTGGTTCTTCTTCTCGATTTTGCAAGTTATCCATTTTTCCAAGAAACGTGTATATATACATTACATCATGAACAGGTGTGCAGAGTCGTATGATCATACGACAGCCCAAATTAGGCCCCATGATCAAGTGGATTAGCAGTCTTTGGTTTTGATCAAACCCAAATATGTGGCCATGATTTGGTCAATTTCGTGTCTTCCAATCCAAAAATATGTCTACAACCCAATCAGCTACGCGTAGCCTAGTTGGCATAGAGACAAAGTCATGGCTTGCTTTGAAATCTTGAACTAGTTTCCTAAACCTAAACCCTATATATATGATTACCCCATCCAAAACCAAAGATAAACCCCACGGAAAGCACATTGAGATCAATCAAATACACAACTCAACCCCATTCTCTTTTACATATATTTTCGAAGATCGATTCTTACATCCATGGAGAGGCCGGAAGGATATCCACAAGTAGATGATATTGCTACATATACAGAGCCATCGAGCACGAGCACTTCATTTTCGGGCACCAAGAATGATATGTCACAGCTCGAAAGCGGCCTACTTCGAAGAAATGTTAGCGACTTAGGCGACAGTTACTACAGATTCCAATCCCAAGTTGGAAAGTCTGTTGATCCAAAGTTGTTGGCGTTGGTAGAGTTTTTCAGGGAACTTTATTTTCGAAGGCTGGAACTGTTCAAGAAAATATTTCCGGGGATTCAAGATAAGTTTCTTGAGGTGCCAAAGAAATTGCATGTGATATTAGCTCAAGTGAAACCGGATGAAACCAAACTAGCTCGAACTATGCAACGGAGTCTGAGCGTTGGTTCACCGCGGGATTTCAAAGGAGGGGAATCGAAACTTAGGCTCGAGCGATTCAAGGTGAGGACTATTGATACAGGCGATGGTGTTGAACAAGGTGGCCTGCAGGGTAGTAAACCGGCCAAATGATCTGGTGGTTTCCAATAGGGGAAACAGGAAGGAAGATACCAAAAAATGGAATTGTCAATGGTTTTGTATTTTTGGAGAATATTTTGACATTTTGATAGGATACAGATAAGGATGATCAATAACGGGGTGCTGGCGAAATAAGATATTCTTTTATTTGTTTATTTAATTATTTTTTTTAATGTTGTTGAGGTTTGTTGGTTGTTACCGAATTTGTCTACCTGACAATGTAAATAGGTTTTTTAAATATTTTTCTTGTACAATAATAATGTAATAATCTTGTATGTTCGCCTCTACAAATAGGCGAATATTCAAAATTTACAAATACTATTGTTGTTAGTCTTCAATCTTCATAACTTAATATACGGATTTTCTGAAGATGAATGTGATAATGATATAAGTTGTATATAAATTTACATGCAACAGTTGGTTTCAAGTTGTCTAGTGAAATGGGTTTGAATAATGACTGATTTTTTTTTACGTGGTAAAACTCCACATATAAGGAGGAAAATTCATGCGGATACAACTGGTTATTGAATCCATCAACAAAAAAAAAGGATTTGTACAAAACTCGGTGGCAGAGCCAAAATTTTAGATGAGGAGAGACCTCACATAAATGTTAAAAAGAATTAAATAAAGAGAATTGTTATTGCACTCAAAAATTCTCATTTTGCACTCCAAACTTTCTATAATTAGAAAGAAAAAGACATGTTTGGAGCTGTGAGCTAATTAAATTTTTTGAGGCTCTAAATGTATTTCTTATGTTGAAGTTAACCTTCCATTTTGGATGAACACAAAGCACTCAGTAGGTCCTCCTCACGAGCAAAGAGATTGCACATAGCTTCATCACACAAATGCACATGGCATCTTCACACAGATGAATGACATGTAAGGTATGAAGCTTTAAAACCTTGTATGATCAAATCTTATTGCCAATCAAAGAGGAACATCTCTACACATAACCAAATAGTTGGAAGGCAAGTGAATCCTATAATCTAGTTTAGACCAATTAACCTGATAGGCATGTTAGCTAAACTAGTTTGTTTAAACCAAGTTATAACCCCCAGAACTATACTGAGACAAAAAAAAATTAGAGCATTACATATCACATAAATAACATCTTGTGAGTCTAGTTTAATTAATTGTGAGAACATGGGGATAACTGTTGCGTCAATAGTCGTAGTTTTTCTGTTCAGCAAGGTGTGGCATGAAGTAATAGTGGCAGTGCTTAGTGGTGGTGATGGTAAAAAGCGGTGGCAGAACAGTATAGCAATGGAGATGGTGGCGATGAAAAATTTGAAGAGGTGTAGTTGCAACGATGGTGGCAACATGTAGCAGGGTAGGGTGATGGTGTTGATGTTGGCAGAAGGTGATGGAGACGGAACACTTTCTATGTTTGCTTTAGAATTGGCTTGGCCCCAAATTTGTTCACACAAGACTTTGGTTTTCCTACTACATGGTGTCTAAGCGAAAGCGAGTATGAAGTGCGCCGCTGGCTGAAGTGAGGTTTTAGAAGCAAGCCTAACGATGGCAGGTACCCAATCCGAGGATCTAATTGGAAATTTGAAAGAGAGATATTGATATAATATGTATATATATATATATATATATATATATATATATATATATAGTGGTTTACTACCAGGGCTTGCTCCGTCGGATTCATGGAGATGAATGTGCAAAGGAATTGCTCCGTCGCATACAAACCTCTGTGCCTTCATGTTCATGCTTCCTTCTTTTTTCGGTCTCCAAAATCTGTCTCTCAAACAGCGTCGTTCGGCTTCAGTGGAAACTGAGAGACTAACCAGTAAGACCACCAAAATCAATTGGACTCAATCTCGTCCGTCCGTTGGCAACGACCGTAATGGTCTAGTTAACAAGATCAGAACATCTTTTCTCACAAAATCAACAACTGGTGGAGATACAGTTTTGCCTCTATTTGTTCTTGCTGGCCCATTTGAGACAAAACAAGTTCGGATACGAACCATAGGTTGTAGAAGTCGAATGAGGATCCTCTTTAGATCCTCTTTGTGAGGATTCTAACTATCTTCAAATCATGTCCGTTTATCTTAAATTGTACGGTCATAAATTATTTTAAATTAAATATAAATAGTATTTGACAAAAATTTATCGTATAATATAAAATAAATAGACAGATCCTTAAATCCTCATAAAGAGGATCCATAGTGGAGCCTAGTCAAAGATTCTGCAAGTGTGACTTGTGGGATCATTTTATAATTACAAATATGTTTATTTGTTTTTTTATTCACGTATCACAGATTTTGTGGGGCCATCGACTGTCTCCGTGTGCATATAACGGAAGATTTGAGGAAAATTGTAATAAATGTACGAAATTAAAATGAAATAATAAGTATATGTATTAAATTGAAATGTTTTAAAAATGTATGAAGTTGCGATTGAACGCAAACATGAGGGGATTTTTAAAGGAACACATTTGGCAACTCAAGGATAAATAGGAACTCTGACCTAAAATTCTTTATGTTCGAATTACACAACTTTGTGTTTATAATCAAAACCGTTCATTTTATGTATCACTTTGTAAAAATCATCTTTACAAAAAATGAATTAAAACTAAGATCGTTTAGTCAATCTATTGTAGCAAATATATAAGCAATCTGTAATGTTTTTACCAATTCCGTTCATCTATTTGTATACAAGTTTTAATGTATAAATCGGCAATGAATAATTTTGAGTAAGAACCGTAGTTAGATATTTATTCTTTTTAAAACATAGTTTACCCATAAAATACTTTCTCTACATTTGCATAGTAATTAAGAAGATGTTCACTTAAAGATTCTATTTGTACAGTCATTACTGATTAGGGACTGACGTGAGTATCAAATCTTAATCCAACTCCCAAAACCTGGATTTGATTTGGATCTGAGCAGCAAATCCCTCCTTCCGTACACCATATCCTTCCTTTTTTGGGTGGTTCTAGTCACATGGGCTTCCCCAGTCCCGGCTCTGCTCAAACCCTCCATGACTTCTTTCTCATCCGGTCCTGGCCTCTTCCCTCCAACACCAATACAGTTCCCTCCTCCCGCTTTCTCCACTCCCACACCCTAACTGATCTTTGAGCTGTCCTGTCCATGACAATTGGCTCAACCAAGACAGCAGCAGCATTAGTACCTGCTGCAACTCCAGCAGTACAAAACCCATATCTCACAATTTTCACTACCTCTGTGGAAAATCCTACCCAATTCAGTGTATATGAGAGGGACTAAGGGGTGCTGATTTTTTTATATGAATCATTTTTGAGCTGGTTGTGAATTTGGGTACATTGGACAAACCCCAAATATAAAGTGATGATATCTTCAGGGATAAACCTGGTGATGACGGTGATTGGGTTCGCGGTGAGCACCATGTTCATCGTGTTCGTGTGTACCAGGCTTGTCTGTGCTCGGATTCACCTCAGTGTATCTAGACGCTCCTTCCCCATAGCTTCCGGATCTGATCTCAATATTGTATGTTTCTTCCCTTTCCAGTTCTTTAGTTTTGATTTGTTTTCTGAAATGGATTGTTCGTTTATCAGTAATTAGCTTTGATTTTACCATCTGGGATTTTTCCATTGGAAATGAATGACAATTTTCTTGGCGTGATTGTTATTGGTTTCACTTCTGTTCTTATTTAGTTATTGTGCGTCATAATACGTAGTTCTTATCGTTTTCTACATTGAACAAGGTTCTTGGCTTTTAGTTTTAAAAAAAAAATTGGAGCGATGGTTCCCGAGCTTTAGTCTAGTTCAAGCTTTGATTCCTCAACTAAAAGTACGCGAGTATTGGTCAAGAACTTGTCACAATGTGCAACAATGGTCGTTTCAGATAACTCCGCTAACTTCTTAGTTTTCCCCTTTAATCTCTTTATTTTGGATGAAGGTTCTAAATGTCTTACTCAAAAGGACAATCGCTCAGCTTTGTGACAAGTTCAGGGACCAATACTCACTGACTTTTAGTTCAAGGGACCAAAGCTCCAAGCTTCTCTTAGTTTTATGCACAATATTTATTTTCAACTTTTTTTTTTCTGACTTCCTGAGTTTAGTTTATCATTTTGAATTGATAGTTAGTGTTGTACCTTTCAGACATTTTAATATATGTTTTTGGTCTTTGTATATCTCATGACTTATTCTGGTGAATCACATAAAACATATACAAACAGGCCTATGCATATGCAAATTTTCTTTCTTTTTATTAAACAAGCTTATGTGGATACGTATCTTTGACCATGAATTTAAATGGTTCTTCACTTAATTCGTGTACAGCTGGAACGGGGATTGCATGGCGTTGAACCTGTAGTAATAGCCAACTTTCCAACAAAGAAGTACAGTGATGCATTTTTTTTAGCTGTAGAAGATGCTCAGTATGTTATTTCTTCAATTCTTCTATTCCTCACACTTTAATTTCTGTTTGCAGTTTTTCTCATTTAATTGATTGTAATATGCAAATGTTTGCGAGGTGTATGATTTTCACTGTTCTGAACTTGAGTTCATTATTTCCAATTTTCCATAATATTTGGTATAGGTAATTGTAATAGTGAGGATTTGGAGTTCAGATTCTCAACCATATTTGTCTTATAATTTGTTTAGTATTGGAATTTGAAAAGACCTGGGAAAGGGGTAGAGGGATTTCCAGTGGTAATTGGTGAGTGTGTGTGGGTCATAAATCAAATAATTGATAGGTTCCCATTACGGATGGATATTCATTTGGTAAGGTTTTAGGAATATAGGCATACAGCAGGTAGCAAACATTCTGAGCCCTGGAAGAGTATTTCCAAGTAGTGCCATGTTCTGTGTAAGGAGTTTTGGGGAATGGAAGTATGTGAATGCACTAATTTATCTAGCGGGTCTTGAAGGGGTATTACCTGTGACAGAGGAATTATCAAGAAATATAAGATTTCAAACGATTGTAGTTTAAAGTCAAAGCACAACATATCATGAAGGCATACACAATGACCCCCCCCTTAGCTTTTCTTTGAAATTTGACCAGTACTCTTAGGAGACTCTTTTAGTACGTCTGCGATTTACTGCTATTCCTTGCCATAAATATCTTTTATATTTGTACTTTGATCACAAATTTTTAATATTCATGGTGATAAAATTTAATGCTGTTCTGGTTACCACACTAGTCATTCTAAAGTTTCTCATCAGGAGATACTGCAGAATCTACCAATTCCAGGATGTAAAGTGTTTGGACCTTTGAGAGTTGCAGATATCAAGTACTTTGGATAATACTGATATCCTGTGTTTAGTTTGAGATGCTCATCTCCTCTTTCCATACCTAAATGATGATAATGTTTTTTAGAAGCACGCCCCTTTTATTCTCTTTTTGTCCGTTACATAATTCACCATTTTAATCCTCAATAGACTTCCACAATGCAACAAAATCCAGTAATACCCTTAGAAATCTTTTCTTCGAGTAGCCTTATAGATGAGAATACAAATAATGTGGTTCAAGTGTCCATTGCCAAGTTTTGGCTAACTAGTTGTCTAGTCCTATGAGAGAGAATTTAATTATGTATCTTGGTACATTGTTCCTTTTATCCGTAGCTTTTTATGTTAGACTGATGGACAGTTGTGTGTGTACAAGACAAGACACAAGTGGAATGATATTGGTTAGAGTGTAATTTGATGGTGGAAGTTGGCCTTTCATTTTCTCTGGTCAGTTGTCTTTTGTCCATTGAGAAAGAAGTACCAGGATCTTGGTTGCTCCTAGTTCTAATTCAAAAGGTTGGAGCAACTAGGTGTTAATTCTTTTCCAACACGGCTGGTTAGGTCTTAGCATAGATGCCACATACCCTGTTTTTCTCCTGGAGAAATTTAGATTTGTTCTGGACTGTGGGATACATGGGTTTAACATCTAATGAGAATTTCTATGTCTGTGATGAGTAATTTTCTCATAAAAAGACCATTTTTTAATAATTTGAGAGAGGTTAATATGTCCTTAAGCTTGGAGGGTCAGTGAATATATATAAGAATGAAGTTTACGCTAGGTACTTGTCGACTTCAATCTTGTATAGCCTCTGATTCATCCTGGGCTGTATTCAAGTGTGTGGTCATAGATCATTTTCTTATGTTTCTAAAAGCCAGTGGCTACTTGTTTAGTGTTCCAAAAAGTATTTTAAGAAGTAATTGATCAATGTAATTATTTCTATCTTCACGTGCACTTAGAGCTGTTGCCCTCGTGATTTCTGATATCTTTTTATATATATTCTTAAGTAGTGTGGTGAAGCATCTAACACGTACATAAAATGAGTGTAGAAGAGATGAGAATGCTTCATTGGATGTGTGGGCACACAAGAAAGGATAGGATTAGGAATGAGGATATCCGAGGTAAAGTAGGAGTAGCCGAGATTGAAGGAAAGATGAGAGAAAATCGGTTAAGGTGGTTTGGACATGTGAAACGAAGGCCTACTGACGCTTCGGTTAGAAGATGCGATTGCAAGACAGAGGTTCAGGGCCAAGGGGTAGAGGAAGAACTAGGAAGACTTGAAAAGAGACTCTAAGAAAAGACTTGGAGTAATTGGATCTAACGGAAGACGTGGCACAGATCCGAGCACAATGGCATTCTAGGATTCATACAATTGACCCCACTTAGGGCTGGTTTGGTAATGCTGTGCTTTGAAAAAAAGCTGCTGTGAGAATAAGCGGTTGTGCTGTGAGAATAAGCGGCTGTGAAATAAATCAGCAGAGTGTTTGGTAAACTTTTTTGTAAAAGTGCTTTTGGAAAAAAAAAAAGCAGTCTAATAGTGGGTCTTTTCATTAAAGAAGCATTGTAGCTCCGTGTGCTTTGAAAAAAAACCAGTTTTCCAAAGCTGCAAATAGCAGCTTCAGCTTTTTCCTTTGATTTCAGCTTATTCTCACAGCAGCTTCCAAAATAAGCCTTTTTTTTTCAGTTTACCAAACACCTAAAACCCTCACAGCTTTTTTTCATGGGTGCTTTTTTTTTAAGCACCTCACTCCCAAACTAGGTCTTAGTAGGATAAGGCTTTGTTGTTGTTCATAAGTAGTGCAGTGTTTTCGTTCTGATGCAATGTAGGCATATTTAGAGGGCTATATAACATTTCCCAGTTCTTTTGGAACTCTCTTATTTTGTAAGTTTTAAACAATCTGGAAAATGCACTGCTCCTGCAGTAAAAGTATCCTTGTTAATGCCTGACAATGTAAATCGACCAAAATAATAGTTCTTTGAGTCCGATGCAGTATCCTGCTATCCTGAATAAGTTCTCTTCCCATTTTTTGTACTCTGTTGGTTCCTTAATCTGATTAAGTTAATCCTTTCATTTCAATGTTCCACTGATATGTAAGGATTCTCTTTTTGGCTGAGTCAAGCCTGCTGTTTATTTCTTTAATGAGGTCAAGCTTGCAATTTGAGTGATATTCCAATGAAGATTGTACGGTAAACGTTTATTCTGCTATCTTGGTAGCATGGTTCAGAAATTTTCTCTCTTAACTCTGTTGCTTTAGTGGTTAAAAGAAAAGAGAAAAGCAGTGAGAATCAAATGAATAATTTTGTCATATTCACCTATAATCTTGGCACTTTACAACAATTTCAAACATGTTATCTCGTAATCCTTGCATTTTTCTTATGAAATTTGATTTTTCTTTTATTTTGTAGATGTACTGTTTGCCTTGCGGAATACCATGGTGATGATGTATTGCGGATCCTCCCCTACTGTGAACACTCCTTCCATGTGACCTGTATAGACATATGGCTTCAGCAGCATTCCACATGTCCTGTTTGTAGAATATCATTGAGCGAGTTTCCTGAGATAAAACGCCGCATGCAACCCTTGTCCTGTTCGGCTATTCGATCTCATTACGGTACAGAGTCCTTTAATACCCTTTCTTATCGCTATCTCTTGAATAGTCGAGCATCAAGAACTCATGAAAACCATGGTATGGATCCCATTCAAGAAGATCATGCAGCATCAGAGGGTGATGCAACAGATGCCGGGGAGAATAGCTCCTCCTTAACTGAGAGTAATCAGATTTCTAATCAGATTTCTAAGGACCAGGGAAATAAGCATGTAGAAAGCCCATCAAATCCGTAGACACATTGGTGCCCTTGAATTCAAGATACATCCGCTAATACGTCTGATTGGGCAACGACGGAGAATGGGTATGTTATAAAAGTTTGTAAGTAAATACCACCATTGTTACCTTCTCTTAGGAAGTTGGTTGTTGGCTCTCTGCTTGCTGTGTATAAAATCGTTTTGATTTAATCGTCCTTTTTTTTTTCGATTTTAGGCTGGCTGGTGTTGAGCAGTTTTGTTAGATCAGTAGTAAAAGTAGGAAGTAGATAAAGGTGCGGGAGGTTATGTATTTAACTTGTATGCCCCTTACCGTCAACTCATTGCCATGTAAATGGAGAGAAGGGGTGTGTTGGAGCACTCTCCCCTTTTATCTGGGGACTTGATGAAGCTTGAGAAGGGTCTAAGTGGTAAAATGGGATTAAGATAATGGTTTAGAGCCAAAATTTGATCTCAATTTCAACTTTACGCACTTTTTAATACAAGCCATATTAAGTGAGGTGGATTGGAACATGGAATCTCAGATGCACAGATAGACACTTTTAACCACTCACTTGCCCCGCTTCTTTTTATGAGATGTTTCTGTTTTTTTTCTTGCCATCGAGTTGAGTACACCAAAGAAGAATCAAGGAACAAATATTTCGGTAAGAAAATGAGATTATGAGGCATAAGCTCAAGGTAAAAAGGGTAAAAAAAGTAGAGGAATAATTAGGAAGACTTGAACGTAGAGTTTAAGTAATGACATGGAGTACTTGGGGCTAACGGAATGTTTGGTGTAAAACTAAGAACAGTGACATTTTAGGATTCATGCATTCGTTCCCGTTTAGTGAGATAAGACTTCGTTGTTGTGGACTGAGTACATCCCAGAATAATCTAAGGACAAATGGAAAATTGTAGAAGAATAAGACGACGTGATCATGGAAATCAATATAATATTGATTTTGTTCAACCCAAATCCAATATATCTCAAATCTTTGCACCCAAAATAGATGTGGTCTTTTAATGACCCATAATCATTGATTGGCACATATTAAGCTTATGATAATACAATTAATAAAAATTAAGTTTATAAACACGTATTAATTAATGATTAGACGAGAGAGACCACACTTATATTTTTGGGTGCAAAAAATTTGATCTCAATCCAATTTAGATTTTGTACCTTCGTGTCACATCGAAAGACTAAAATTTGATCTTAAATGTAAACCGAACCAGGAGTTGACATTTTTGTTTCAGAAAACATATTCATAAGCAGAGGCTTTTGAATGCACTGCTTCCTGCTACAGGTGCAAGTACACAGAGTTCGTTAGTAGTTGGCAAAACGCATTGGCAGAGAGAGTACACTAATGCTGTACATGTTTGTGCATGTAAATGGATGACATTGAATTTTGGAAAAAAAAAAAAAAGTTTTGTGTCAGCCAGCAATGTTGGTTGAGTTTTATGATCGAGAAAATTGTAGTAATGGTCATTCAACTTTAACTCAATTGGAACAATGATCATTTCCACTAAAAATTTGTGATCATTGGTTTCTTAACTCATCAAAACGTGCATCTATAGTCTTTTTCATCAACTCTGTCAGAACTTCTGTCAACATAAGTAACGTGTCACACATGTGAGGCAAAAAACCAAAATGAGAAACTTGTAGCAACAATCCCTCAACTTTAACCTAATTTGAGTAATGATTCCTTAATTTTGACCTAATTGTAGTAATGATACTTCCATCATTATTCATTTTTTACGGAAGTTCTGATAAAGTTGACGAAGATAATCATAGTTGCACGTTTAAATGAGTTAAGGGACCAATGGTCTCATATTTTTAGTTGAGGGACCAACGCTTTAATTGAGTTAAATTGAAAGATTATTGCTACAATTTTCTCTATATGAAAGGCTCCAACGTTTTTTTTAAGAGAACATTGTCAATTTTAAGAATTAACGGGGATATTAGGAAATTTGGAAAGTTTTGTGAGAGGCTCTAAGGGGAGTTGAGCATGAAGCTATCCTACACAATAGGCTATTCATAATAATTCAATATTAAACTCACTATTCACAGTAGTCGAATATCAGACATCTCACTCTTAAGTGAAGATGAAGTGAAACAATTTTAAAGAATACATTTTTTTTCGCATTATATTTGAAAACTCAAAAGACACCCTTGAGTATTTAATTGTCATGATACCAAAATTTAATATACATAAAATACATATAGGAGAATTGTTTTTAGTATTTCAAACTACTCATTTACAATTTATTTTTTCTTCTAAAGATGAGTTCAAGGTTATGTTTTAAGGTCAGACAACAGTTCACTATTATTTATAGAATTATACAAATAAATCAGAAGAAAGCACCAATTCTCAATAAATACGAACGCAACAATTTCGTTACATATAAGACTGCGGCAAGTGTTACTTGCAAAGCGAATCCCTACATAATTTTTCAGTTTTTTCGAAACATGTCGTACATAACACGCTATAATATAAATAGAACAAGAACATTACATGTGGTTTAATATTCTAGTAAATAGGATGTCGAGTTTCTCTCTTGCATTTTGAATTTGAAACTTGCAAATTCTCTAAATTATCGTAATAATTTCAAAATTTCTCACCTACCATAATAATAGTAAAATTGGATACATTAAATATAACATCCCACATCGACCCAGGGAATAGATCATGTAAGCCTCATATGTATATTCTCATCTCTACCTAGCACGAGACCTTTTGGGAGCTTATTGGCTTCGGATTTTATCGGAACTCCTAAGTTAAGCGAGTTCGCGCGAGAGCAATCTTATAATGGGTGATCCATTATAAAGTTCTCGTGTAAGTTCAAAAAAAAAAACCGTGAAAACATGGTTAGAGCTCAAAATGGACAATATTATATTATAATGAAATCGAACCCGGAATGTAATGACGGCCCGAGCCGGATGAATCTCTTAAGATACGATGTACAAATGATGACTCACGGCAGATTTTCCAAGATGCAATATTGACACATATCCACATAAAAAGCCAACCAAATTGTTCGGCTTATGAATGCCACGATGCAGACATATCGGCATGATGGTGGTCCATATTCCACCACCACTCGTACTACTGCTGTAAAATCACTCCGCCCTCGTCAAATCCTCGATCCATGGGAACAAAGTCAAAGAATACTAGCTACATTTTCCATTGTATTTTCACCTTATTAAACATTTAAACTAAGGGTGTGATATCCACACACTCCATTTTACTTTTCATACATCTTTTTAATTTTTGACCGTCAGATAGAATGAATTAAAGAAGATCAATGGAAAAAAATTAACAAAAGGTGTGTGAGAAGTAATTTGAAATGTGTAGATAGCACATCCCTTAAACTAACATCGTATTTAATGAAATGTCTAAACTTTCAACTTGGTTAAGTTTTGTGTGCTATAATCCTTCAGCCATGTCCCTAAAGTAGATGGTTTCGATTATCCTATTACATTGGCAGATGAAAATTGAGAATTTTTAGTATACTCGGAACACCGTCACATAATATTATTATTTCACTTAAAAATAAAATGTTCATTCATATTATCACAGATGAAATAGCACACCACATAACAAGTATTTTAAGGGCAAATAAAAATTTCTTGTAAATGAGAAGAAAGAAAGTAAAGAGTAGTACGTTAGTTTTAGTTCACAGTAACAAATTTGCACTCAAAATTTTTGTATCAAATATTTTGCTTTTGTAATTGTATCCTAAGGTCATCATGGAACGACGTTACGCTTTGCCATGATCTTGAGCCAAGTCACACAATTCAATCGACATGATTGTACAACAATTGCATTACTGCTAACATATTTTTAATATAAGGTCATTCAAATAAGTACGTAAACGATTCGTATTTCAAGTGATTGAACACATTTACATTTGCACTTGAAATCTTAGGTTCAATGAGTCCCACGTATTGTGATAAAGCTAATTTAGGCAAGATAATACATCTATATATATATATATATATGTATGTATGTATGTATGTATATCAAGTGTCGCCTTCAGTTGAGAAGTGTGACTTTGCTGTCAAGAACAACATTCATGGGGGTCACATGGGATTCATCAACAGGTAGCTAGCTAGCTGAAATTCCATGGAATGGAAGGAAACAACACACAATATTATAGTTAGTTACTTCAAAATTTTATAGTACGTAGCAACTGGCCATACCACGGCAGATGATTGCTTTAATGTACCTAAAAATGCAGGTCGACTCAAGTTTTCACTTTAATTAACACACAAGCATGCAGTTTGTTAAATTTAACCACTTTTAACTAGTACTAATCCTCCACAATAATTAAATAACTACAATCCTAATTAGAGTGGGACTCACGCCAACAAGAATTACACCATATGTATTTAAAAGACTTTTTACACCATATGTATTTAAATGTCTTAGCTAGAGTGCGAGAGAATTTTACAATTTTCTTTCTTAATTAGAGCCGATTTACCTCGTACGATGACTAACCATACTAGTCTGATTTACCTAGCTATCACAGAAAAACCGTATTAAAGTAGTGAAATCTTAGAAACCAATGTAGAGAACCGATGAGTAGAAGTGAAAACGTATCATGTATTGTAGATTAGTACTGATCATGATCGATGCTAAAAAACTATTTTCTATTTTATATTTGCATAAAGCAAAATTTGAAGCTAAATTCTGTTGAAATATACAGAGTTCATGGACACCCAATATTTGTCTAATTCTTTTACTTCCATCTGAATTTTTGGATCAAGATTTTACCCTCTCCATTCCCAAGCGTAAAATCCATTATTTCCATGACATAATACTAAAGAATAACCAAAACATAAAAAAAGTAAAATAAAAAAATAAAAACAAAAAATGCATAATACAAATAAATAAAAAAAAACAAAGATCTACATATCACGAACCCGATCGATTTATCCGTATTATATCAAAACTAATTAGATTTTTCCACCTAATTAATCAGATTCTAGGCTTGATCATAGCTCTTAGAGTGTTCTTCATTACCACAGTGAACTCCAATTTCCCAGCAAAATCTATTTTCTCACCAGCCGGGTAAGCACTCCACTCGAACTCCTGCACCATCCTCGCCAGCATTAGATGAACATGCACCGTCGCCATCCCCAACCCCGGGCATATCCTTCTCCCGACCCCGAACGGCATCATTTTAACTCCGGTCACTCCGGTTATATCAGCCTCCTCCCGGCCGGACACAAACCGGTCGGGATCAAACTTTTCCGGGTTGGACCACAATTTCGAGTCCTCCGATATGCCGGGCAAGTAAATCTCAACATTCACATCCGTCGGTATATCGTACCCGGCCAAAGTAGTCGGCTCAGTTACTGCATGGGTTAATGAAAAGTAGGTAGGAGGGTGCTTTCGTAAAAGCTCCTTTACTACAGCTTGCAAGTAGGGCATTTTCTCCACATCTTTCTCGTCAACTTTTCTGTCGCCCACACTCGCCTTAACTTCTTGGTACAGCTTCTCTTGAACGTTCGGATTCGTTATGAGCTGAGCGATTCCCCATTCGAGAGCCGTGGCTGTCGTGTCGGTGCCGCCATTTAGAAACTCCGAGCAAAGCGTGACCAATTCAGCATGCGAAGGCGAAGATTTTCGTCCCTCCACTTTGAGATCGAACAAAGTGTCGAGGTAGGAGAACGACGTCGCTTTGAGATCCGAACCTGGGTTCTCGAGGGCACGGCGACGTCGTTCGATGAACGGGACAATGTACTGAATCTGCTTGTTTCTCACTTCCAAAGCCCTATTTCTCTGCTTGGAGAAAAAGGGGCTTAAAATCGGCAAATAATCGTCGATTCTCGGGTCGAGCACGATTAAAACCATTTTCATTATCTGATCCATTTTCTCCACGGTCTCCTCGTCCATCTCGATCCCGAAACACATTGCCAAAAGGATACAAAACACGGCAAACCGCGCGTTTTTGAGGACCGAAACGACGCTGTCGTTGGCCTTGGCCTCGTCCTTAATCCGCTTGATGAGTGTGTCCATGGCATTTTCTCGAACACTTCGGAACTCCTTGAGGCGGCTGGAGCTGAGCATGTTCTGGACCATGTTCCGCCGCAAGGACCGCCACACAGGGCCGTAGATTGAGGCGTTGACGGTGAACTTATTGCAGCTAAAGATAGTTCGGGTGGGGTTCTCTCTGGGTCGGGTCGCGAAGACGACCCCCTTCTCGATCAAGGCTTCGTGGACAAGCTTGGCGTCGCTGAGGATGATCATGGTTCGGTTACCCATTTTGAGAGTGAAAATGGGGCCGTACTTTTTCCGGAGATCGTCGGCATACTCGAAGAATGGTTTTCCGGAGCGGGCAAATTGGAAGAGGTTGCCGACGATCGGCCATCCCGGCGGACCGGGAGGGAGGTTGGGGTGCTTGGATTTGGACTTCTGGGTGAACACGAAGATCAACCCAGAAACGAGAAACGCAAGGAGGGTGAAAAAAATGTGGTAGTAAGAAGAAAGAGAAGCAGAGGAGAAGGAGAAAGCAGCCATTGATGAATGCACGGAAGGGTTTGAGTGTGTGGGAGAGAGAGATGCGTATAAATGGGCAAAGCTTGAAATTGCAGGTGGGATCAATAAAGGCTCGTTCCTACTACTTTGAAGGGGTTCTTGCAGTTGCAGTGGCAGAGCAGTGTGGTTGGTGGTGGGTGTAGATTGTTAAATGCTACCTCTCAAGCTGGCAATTTTTGTACAGACAAAATTTAACAGTGACATAAAGTACGGGCAACTACTCCATTGATTTGGACAACTATTTTTATCACTTGAGTACAAATTTTTCTTCAAACCTTTTCAACAGTTCACGCGAGACAATTTCCAATTACATGATTAATCACATTTCAGAGAAGTTCAGCATGTCTGCTGATGGTTTTGCTTTAATCGGCGCATAATTATGGTCAATATCGTGTTTGGTTTGGTAACTTTCCTCCTACAATAGTTTATCGGGAAATGATAAATAGACCAAAATATTAAATCAAATGAACAATAAAAAATAAACACGTTATTCAACCGTTAGATAATAATACAATCATCAACACATCATTTTGTTTACAAAATTTAATCCCCTAATATTACTCTAGTTTAAAAGTTACTTTTAATAAGTTTGGTAATAGAATTCGTCGAAGATCAATACATTTAAGTTTCTTTTTATCACAAACTATATTGGGATTGCTTATGAGACATAGCAAAGGAATTTGTTGGGAAAACGAAAGAGACATGAATAAATAAGAGTAATAAATTGGTGATGACAATGGTTGAGTGAGTGGTGCTATATTATGGATGGGGATGGGGTTGGGGATGGGGATGGAGTCACATTGGTCAAGTCTGTGGGTTTCCTTAAATCCGCTAACTATTTGTTAGTTAAGGGTACGTTTGTGTGTTGTGTATCCTTGCAGTTGCTACTTTTGAGTAGAGTAACGCTGAAGAGATCAATTTTTTTAAATCAAATTGCAAATTAAATGATGTGTCACAAATAAGAAATAAACACGTTAATCGATACTTAATTAATAATTCAATTACCTACAACCACATCATTTAGTTTGCAAATTTAATTTAAAAAATTTAGTCTCTCTAGCATTACTTTTTTTAGTAACTTGTGGGTTAGATTTTGATTTGCAATTCAATGCTGTTTATGTGAAACTTGACTCTACCACATCTTCTACAAACAGTTTTAAATGTTTAAAAAGAAAAAAATATTTCAGAAGTACTTTTAAAGTTCGTTGGAAAGTGCTTTTAAAATAACTAAGAGCGCTTTAATTTAAGTGTTATAAATAGGGAAAAGTGGGAGAGAGATCACTTTTACTAGAGATAGGAGTGAAAGGGATGCAATGTATCACATTATCTATTTTTCGTAATTGTCTCACACAAATGATGCGGGTAAAGATGGGAAAGGGATATTGGTATTATTGCTTTGGATCTTGATATTATGTGTTTTTACAACATGACGCACTTAAATGTTTTTTTTGGAAGAAGCATCAAATTTGTTTTTCTTACATGACGCACTTAAATTGTTTTTCTAAAATTCACTTGAATTTTTACTAAATATCACCAAGAGTAATGCTAGGGAGACTAAGGGGGTGTATTCAATTGAGAATTTGAGAGATTTTAATGGATTTATAAATCCATGGATTTTTATGGAGTTTAATTGATTTGTAAAGATTTTTTATAAATTTTTTATTCAATTCTCTCGAAATCTCATGGGGAGATGTGAGATTTGTGGATGCTTAAAATACACTACAAAATCTCTCAAATTCCCTCTAATTCCTTAACTTTCTCAAATTCTTTAAAATCAATTTCTAATTGAATACACATAGAATGTTATAAACTTCTTTAAAATTCTAATTGAATACACCCATATTTCTAAGGATTATAATAAACTATCTTAAAATTCTAATTGAATACACCTTGAATTTCAGATAATTACTTAAAATCCTGATTGAATACCCCTAGATTTATTAAAAGAATTAAAATCCCTCAAAATTCCAATTGAATACACCCCCCCAAAATTTGTAGACTAAGTTTTGTAAACTGAATGATATGAAAGTTGATGATTGGATTATTACTTAAATGTTGATAAACGTGCCAATTTCTTATTCGTAGCACATCATTTAGTTTGCAATTTTAATTTACAAATTTAGTCTCCCTAATATTATTCTATCACCAAAAACACTTACATTTTTAAATGAGTCCTTAAACTTTTCGGCTAAATATTGTTAAAATTGCTTCTGATAATCTGAAAACGCTGTGAATTGATTTTAAAAACACTTTCAAAGTGCTTCTTCGAATATTGGGCCATTTAGGCCTCTATAAGATAAAACCTGCGATCCCATTCTATAAGTCCAAGTCTTATCTAACGCGGCAAATGGGCCGCTGCAAATTCGGCACAATTCGTTGTGCCCCATTCATAGTGTCACAAAACATGTGTGGCTAGTGGTGGAATCGAATAGGTAACTGAAATGTAAGGCGGAATCACAAACCAATGAACACTTGTAGGAACGAGTAAATCGCAACCGGCACTGACACGGCCAAGTCAGTTTACCGACTTTCAGTTAACCGATTTGGTCGATCGGAAGAAATCGATAGAGTTGAGTTTTTTCGGATGATTTAGGTGAGGCAAAGAGGGGAGGACGGTATTACGAACCCATTCTCAAAGCTTGTAATTGATCTCCAAACAACAGACCTGGTGGCAATGAGAAGGAAAGAATAGAGAGGAGACCGGAGGCGACGATTATGGCATTGTTGTGCACATGAATATGTGATGTAAATGACATTCATTTTCTTCTTTTTGAAAAGAATTGAAAGATGTTATGTTGGGTCTCAAGATGCGCTCAAAATTGATGAGTGACATTAGGATGTAACAGTACAATAAGTACGAAGAGTTTATTAAAACTCATACACACATTATATCAGAGAATCAACGACAGTTACAACCAACACTAGTTCAACAAGGAATTGAGGCACTAATCTAAATATAATAATAAAAGGTAGCAAACCCTACTCTTAGGTGTCACTGCCAGCATGCTAAACTACTCTCAATCCCTCAGCTCGAACCCCTAATCTAAAACTTTGCAAGAAAGACTGCTACATTATGGGGAAGTGTGTCGTGTTACACAAAATACCAGATAAGCTATGAAACTCATGAAATGACAAATAACATATAGTATACAACCAAAATGGTATAAAAGCATGCAGTATCAATTCCTAATTCAAGGGATATGTTAAACATGCATACACAATTCAAATCACCAACACCAGTTTTATTCCCTAAAACACAATCACATGCTCTTCCTTTTACTCATATGATCCAAAGAACAAGTTTTCAGGCTTTTTTTTTTT
This sequence comes from Malus sylvestris, assembly GCF_916048215.2. Lineage (NCBI taxonomy): Eukaryota > Viridiplantae > Streptophyta > Magnoliopsida > Rosales > Rosaceae > Malus > Malus sylvestris. The sequence continues at coordinate 6,451,872 of NC_062266.1, forward strand.
TTTTTTTTTCTTGAAGTAAAATGAAAACTGAACACTAAATGAATATGTCAAGTTATCAACTGCCCTTTTAGACCATCTCCAAATGAGATATCAAAATGTCCAAATCAACTTTAACAGTCGTAAAATGTCACATCCGGCCTAGGTCCCCATCACATCCCAGGCTCGACTCCGCTTTAGCATGATATTGTCCGTTTTGGGTACCGATCACGCCTTCACGGTTTTATTTCTGGGAACTCACTGAGTAGAACTTCCCAATGGGTCACCCATCCTGGCAATGCTCTTGCCCCTTTCTCGCTTAATTTCCAATTGGTCACCTATCCTAGAAATGCTCTTGCCCCTTTCTCGCTTAACTTCGGAGTTCCTACGGAACCCAAAGCCATTGAGCTCCCAAAAGGTCTCGTGTTAGATAGAGATGTGAATATACATCTCAGGCGTAGATGATCCACTTCCCTGGGCGATGTGAGATGTTACATAAAAGGCAGCAACAAAATTTTCCAACCGGGAAGCTAAATCTGATGTGGCATGACATGGAATAGCAGCTCACACCCTTGCTGTCAAATTTGACAGCAACATCAAATATTTTTAATTCATTAGAGCATCTCCAAAGGAGATGTTAAATATAATATGTCAAATTTTTCTTTGATAGCGGATATGGCAAATTGAATACAAGTGCTAAATTTTATTCTTTTCTAATGGATATGTCAAATATTTATTTTATTATTTTATTGGGCCTAGAGTTACATTAACTATTAAAAAATAATCAAAATTAATTGTGGTTTTTATTCTATTGGTTGTTAATGGGATCCATGTATTAAAAATTTAATTATGTTGTAGTCTATTTTTATCTGACAGAGAGACTAGGGCCGACGGCAGAGAGAGAGAGAGGAGAGAGATGTGTGTTTGTAGAATTGTAGGGGAATGTATGTGTTGTTATCCCAAGCCATGAGGGTGTGGGTAAGGGGTGGGGTAGTTCTAGGTCCCAGGTTCGAAACTTGGTGTGTGTGTTTGTGTTTGTGTTTGTGTGGGTGGTGGAGGGTAATTAAAAAATAAATAAATAAATAAAAAATAAAAAATAAAAAAGTATGTGTTGTTATCCCTCCTACATTGTGCCTTTATTTATAGTAATAAAGGGAGAGAAGATATTCCTTCTCCTCCAAGTAATACAAGTTGTAATAGGAAAGAATAACTAGAATCAAATCTAATCTAGGATTTACACAATCACACTTATTCTAGGAATGTTTACAACATTCCCTCTTGAGTGTGCAAATACTTAAGGTAGATTCAGCATCATGCAGAAGTTGAGGAAGTCGACTCGTCGGCATTGATTCCAAGGAATAACGCTTATTCTCAATAAGGTAGGAACTTGCATAAGTAGTAAGTCTCACTAAAAAACCCTAAGGCTATGGCAAAAACCCGAGCAGGGACAAAATCCATAGTCTAAGGAAAAATGCGTGAGAAATGCAAAGTCAAAAGAAACGTCTACAGGACGTCATCAGAGATATGACCAGCCCAAGGTGGGTGCCTAGTTAAAACCTAGTTAGGTAGCAAAAAACCAGTGGAAAAAATGCTCCTAATCGTAGGGAAAAAGAGTACATTAAGATCAAGCAAGTATCCAGAAGATACTCCCCCTGAGTTTGACATAATTCCAAAGAGAAATAGCAAAGTTACAACTCAGAAAGTTTACGTATACCAACAAGCTTCTGAAACGTCGCCTTCGGTAGTGATTTGGTGAAGAGGTCGGCCAGATTGTCTTGTGATCGGATTTGCGTGACTTCAATCTTCTGATAATCTTGTTGTTGATGTGTAAAGAAGAACTTCGGCGCAATATGCTTGGTGTTGTCTCCTTTGATGTAACCCTTCTTGAGCTGTTCAATGCAAGCTGCGTTGTCTTAAAAATTTGTCGTCGGGGCATTAACGGCGGGATGAAGATCACAGGAGCTTCGAATATGGCCCATTACTGCTCTCAACCAAAAGCATTCCCGAGTTGCTTCATGTAAGGCGAGAATTTCAGCATGGTTAGACGAAGTGGCAACTAAGGTCTGTTTAATTGACCTCCAAGATATTGCGGTGCCTCCAACGGTAAAGACATAACCCGTTTGAGAACGCGCCTTGTACAGATCACATAAGTATCCAGCGTCGGCATAACCAACAAGGCGAGAATCAACCCGATGAGCATAGGGTGCGGCATCACTCGAGGATTCGTAGGGATAGAATAAGCCCAAATCCATAGTACCCTTACGGTAACGGAAGATGTCTTTCACGCCAGTCCAATGTCTGCGTGTTGGTGTATTGCTGTATCTTGCCAAAAGATTAACAGCAAAGGAGATGTTGGGTCTAGTGCATTGAGCTAAGTACAATAAAGTGCCTATCGCACTTAGATAAGGAACTTCAGGTTCCATAATCTCTTCATCATCCTTCTTCGGACGGAAGGGATCTCGCTTTGCATCTAGCGTACGAATGACCATAGGAGTACTCGAAGACTTCGCTTTATCCTCATTAAAACGGCGCAGCACCTTCTGGGTGTAGTTCGATTGATGTACTAAGATTCCATCCGAACAATGCTCTATCTCGAGACCGAGACAGTATCGAGTCTTACCTAGATCTTTCATCTCAAATTCCGACTTCAGGTGCGAAGCAGTTCTCGCGAGCTCTTCAGGAGTTCCGATGAGATTCATGTCATCGACATATACTGCAACAATCGTAAATCCGGAATGTGACTTCTTAATGAACACACAAGGGCATAGTTCGTTGTTCACATATCCCTGACTAGTCAAATACTCACTCAGACGGTTATACCACATTCTTCCGGATTGTTTCAAACCGTATAGTGAAAGACTCGATTTGAGTCTGGTGACCATGGGGGTGAACAAAGATTTAAAAAATCTCGATATTCATTGTCAAAACCCTAGAAATTCGATTATAATTTCAAAAAAAAAATCGAATTTGCAGACAAAAAATTCGTCGGGGACGACTGCAGGTCGTCGGGGGTAACTGGGCATGGCTGCAGGCCATGTTGGTTGATGATTTCAAGGGTGGCGACGCCTGCTGGGCGTCGGGTCTGGGTGTTGGGCCTGGAGCCGTGGCTCCAGGATTGGTTCTCGGCTCGGGAAAAGCACGGGTTCGAAGAACCCTAATTCCCCAATCGCAAAATTTTTTTTTAATGCAATTATATTATATGCATGTATAATTCTAATGAATCACATATTTACGTTGATGCATATGCAAATAATAGTTTCAATGCATGTACATATGTAAGATTCAGTTCATGACAAATATCAAATTCACATAATTGTAGCAATTTTGGTGATGAAGCATACACAATTTATGTAGAATCTAAAATACGTTAAACGTAAAGTTGGGTCATGCATCATGGTGAATGTTCATGCTATTAGGGCTTACAAAATATCGAGTTAAAAACCGTTGTTTGGAAAGAACCTGATTGCGTGATGATATGGATGAACTGGTTTGATGCAGAAAAAAAATCTCCAACGTCAGATTCCTAAGCGCAGTGGTAGGAGCGTGTTAATAACGTGTTGTAGTCTATTTTTATTTGACAGAGAGAGTAGGGCCGGCGGCAGAGAGAGAGGAGAGAGATGTGTGTTTGTAGAATTGTAGGGGAATGTATGTGTTGTTATCCCTCATACATTGTACCTTTATTTATAGTAGTAAAGGGAGAGAAGATATTCCTTCTCCTCCAAGTAATACAAGTTGTAATAGGAAAGGATAATTAGAATCAAATCTAATCTAGGATTTACACACTCACACTTATTCTAGGAATGTTTACAACAAATTAAATATATTTGACTCTTTCTTTATTTGCTATAATAATAATAATAAAAAAAAGCTAGAAAGCAATGAATCAAATAACTCGTATGCCACATCATATATAGCATATCAATTGAAGAACATATAAATATTTTTTAATCTTATTTGGCATATTTGAGGAGATGATCTTATTAACACTTTTCCATGTCGCCAATCCACTTCTTTCAAAACAAACTGAAAAAGACAAAAAAAAAAAAAAAAAAATCTTCTTCTTCATCTCTGCATCCTTTCTTTCTCTCTCTTCCCTCTTCCCCTTCCTTCCTTTCTTCTATCTCTACATCCTGCCGAACCAGAAATAGAACTAACGCGACAATTTCATCTTCCCGATCGGTCGATTCGATTCCCCCATTTAAATAGAAGCTACTCATTCTTCCACTCTCTCTGCCCAAACCCGTAGCCATCTCCTCTCACCAATTGAGGTTTTTGAACCACCATTCCAGCCCACGAACATGTTCACAAAGATCCCCGCAAAACCCTTCTCATCGCCCTTTCTCCCTCTTCGTTGTCGTCTTTTCTCTCTGCACCTCCACTCGATCACTTACAGTGTCGATCGGTCAAGCTCGTCTCCACCGTCAAGATGGGATTTGGGGGCCTCCGAAGAGGTGGGGTGAGGTTTGGAATATCAGGAAGGGTTGGGGTTTGGGTCAATAAGGAAGAAGAAGTGGAAGGGCTGGGATCGTGGAAGTTATTTATATTTGTAAAATATAAATATAAAATAAAAATTATAAAAAGAAAATAATGTAATAAAATAATAGTTCAATTTAACATTGGTGAAGGTTATAATTTTAAAAGATGTTAAATTGTCACATAGAATATTAAATTTAAATTTTATATTTAAAATTTGATATCTTATTTGAAAATAATCTTAATAATTAAACTCATGGTTATTCAGGTTGGATCTTTTTTTATTTTATTTTTTATTTATTTAAAAGGGAGTTTCTCTATAATAAAAATCAAACACATAGCTGTTAGGCTTGGGCTTCCGCTCACCATTCATCAGATTTCTAATTAATTTTGTATTAGCTAGCAATTAACGTACTGTCAAAGTTTTCAAACAAACGCATAACACATTGCAGAGTTCAAATTGGTCTAAAATATGTGAAGAATCCCTTTTAGCTCCTGCCTCCTGGTAATATAAATCTAAAGCTCTTATTTTATTACTACCTCGGATTCTAATGGTAATAGAAAATTTCTGCAGAATTCTTGGTATCTGCGTACATACATATCAAAGGGTTCATGCGGCTGACCCAGCCTGGGCGAGTTGCTGATCTCCATGAAAGGACGGTTTTTACCGTTGGTGTTCCCCTGCCCGGGTAACGTATGGCTTCAGTTACCCAGTAAATAAACAAAATTTATTTACTTACAAATGGTGTGAAGGTACGTGCTGCCATGAATCCATGCATGACTTTACTGTCAGTAACTCAGTATCTGATGACCAATGTGTCTCTACTATTCAACTGTAAGATGTAAATTGTGAATATGAGCAATTAATTGGGTACATGCATGCAATTGCAAGAAACCTTAATTAAGGTATTGAGCATATGTTCTGAGAAGCTAACTCTTTTGATAATATTTTTTTACATAATGGGTTTATAGGTTCTTTTCTCACTTTCTCCCTGAGTTTTCAAAATATTGTGGTTTCTTGTTCGATGTTTAATCCATGACCATTGGTAGCCCTAGGTTTGTGGATGTTGATCAATTTGTTTTTGGCAAGAAACCATAAAAATTCATAAGGAAATAATCAGGTTAAACCAAATAATCGTGGTACTGATCAACGTAATTGGTAATCGATATTAAGCAATCCATTCCCAACACTTTAGAACCTAAATCAGAAGTACACGCTCTAAAACAATAAAAATAACAAACCCAAGGAGCATGTACTTTTTTCGAAATGATAGTGTATATATATGCTATAAATCCTGATGATTCTATATCAAAAACTTTTACACATACATATTAGTAGGAATTTGCTTATAACTATGTATATACTTCATTAAGAATCCGAGTGTAACACAGTATCAATTTCATTAAAAACTTGAGTGCTTCGTAGTAGTTTTTTTTTACTAGTAACATAATCAAATTTTCATAAAAACCCCAAGTACGTCCTTCTTGCATAGCGGTTCTTATGTTAAGTGTGTGTGTGTGCAACTAACTAAACCCCTAGTGCTCTTACATATCCATTTTAGAATTAATGCTTGTGAAGAAGCAACTACGTATGTACATGATGTTCTAGAATACATAATTATCTATTTATCACAAATGCTATTAGAAAACATTAATTATATATCTTGAAGTAGTTTTGCAGTTCAAAACACAAATAGTTGAAGCACTTTTGGTACTGTCAAAACACTCCCAAACAAGGCTAAAAACAAAAGGGTCTTCAGACTTTTCAGTTGGAAGACATGGTATTAATTAGAATTCACAAACCTGCAGTCTGAAACCATGAAAAGTACTTTTTTAGACAGCTGCTTGTGTAATTCTCATTTTTCTCCCCCGCTGTAATTAATCATGCTATATAACATGATATGTAGTCAAAGTGACTTTTTTTGGGTTAAGGAACCTTGCTTGATTAGGAACAGATCCATTCAGAAAGAAAATTAATCAACAAAGACCATGAGGAAATAATCCTACACTTTAACCTTTTAATAAAAGGCCCCCAGTCAATGCTTTCTTACCTGGACAAATTAGAAAAGCACTTTCTCCAGAAACAAAACACATTGGCAAAACTCTACGATAAGAATTAAGTCACATATTTATTATTTACTCATAGAAAGAACTCAATTATCTCTTTAATTAATTAATTACCTTGCTCTAAACTTAGTACTGGTTCTTTTTCCATTGCTGATGAGCTTCACAGTTCCATACTGGTTCCTTTTCACCAGTATAATAGATGTGTATCATGTGTTCAAAAAATGCATCACCTGTCCAATTAACAGTTGTCACGTGGTGAGTTGGTTACATGAGAGTATCTCTCGTCCCACAGGTTTTCTCCTCCATTAAATGGAATGTGCAATGAGCTAGAGTTCACATCCATATTAGAACACGATGGTGAAACTCCCTCATCCATTAGTTGAACTCCCATCCCATCCTGCCTTTGATTCCAAACTTCCGGGCCTTCTTCATAACAAAACATCTGACTAAAATACATGTTATTAGTCTTCGTTTCTTGTTTGTGCATCTTGTTCCATTCTGTTGTCATTCTAAAACAAATGCTTATATTCTCCCATTTCTCTTTACACTCCCCTCCACTCCTTGTGTAGCCCAAACTACCCATTTTTGCAGCTATCTCCTCCCACACTCCCCCCTCCTTCAGATACTCACTTTCTTGGAATGTGAGTTCCGAGCTAGTCCTCAGCTGTATTAAACTTGCAACTTCATGTTCAGTCCATCTAGGATAATTCTTCCTGTTATCATTACCAGTTTCTTTTGCAATATCGTCCTTGCCATTGTTGTTGTAAGCTCCTTGGCCTGTATATTTGCTTAGAGCCTCCATTATCGCCGCATCTCGAGTTTCAACCCATGCTCTCTCCTTAGCCCAAAACTCGTGCACTTCTCGCTCATACTTGGCCGCCTCTTGCTTCCTCCATTCTTCTTCCTTAGCTATCCTCTCATCCGCACTATCTTCAATACTCTTTACCATCTTCTCCATCAATGCCTCCTGGGTCTTCATTACCTTCCCCATTTGTGAACTCACAAACTCCTCCACCTTTGCTTTCCATTTCTTCTTTACCTGGGTCGCATAACTTTTATTCTCATTCTTAAGGCTCTCCATTGACTGATTCATCATGAAATAACCAATAGCTGAAAGTGACTCATTGTCGTCGTTGTTCTCCGAGGGTGGGGTTTGATCAAATTCAGTTGAGTTATTGGAACTAAGGCTCTCGCAGCTTATAATCTTTTGGTCTTGCACAACTACTTCTTCTTGGTTTTGATCTCGGTCAAAACTGCCACTCGGAGTAGTGTGACAAAGAAGAGGGTTTGATTTACCGTAAATGGAGGACTGATTGCTACTTTGATGATGATCTCCATAAATTGCTTCAAGCTGACGAAAGAACCTATAGTGCTTCCCATCTTGCCTCCCAGACTTCCCTTCCTTGGTTTTCTTGTAGTACTTGTACAAGTTCTCAAACTTTTCTTTGCATTTCTTCCCAGTTCTCTGGAATCCATGTTCCTCAGCCATTATCCTATACATCACGAAAATAGAACAACAGGAACATCTTTTATTAAAATTATAGACAAAATATTCATGTACTTAATTTCTCATGTCCTCAAAATATTAAATTAAGATATGAGCGTGTAGAAATTATATATTGTTATATTATCAAGATAGCCACACCATTCCTTCCTTTATATAGACTATAAGTCATTGAGATTACTATATATTCAGCTAGAATTTTCAGTTTAAGAATTTCGTTACTTAAGGTTTAAATTAATAAAAGTATTCCACCTTACATCGATGTCATATGAAATGTATGGCCTTTTTTAGGAGTTAAGCAGGTCCATTGCCCTAATTGAACAAGAAGGCCTCTCAACAAGAAAACTACTCTTGCTCTTGGACCAGTCAATTTGCATACCAAAACCAGAAAAAGATTAAAAAAAGAAGACCTGGGTCGATCTCTAGTTAACTCAAATACTGTCATTTTCATGCACTAAATTATCTCAGAAGATCAAACATTAATTCATCAAAAAGCCTGACAGTATCTAAGAAAATAACATTAATATATGAAACAATAAGTAGGCTAGCTAGGATTTCAGAAGTAAAATAAATGAAATTTAACACTTTCAGTTTATTTCTCTTTTGTTTATGTTGAAACAAAAGATGAACATCCATCTTAATTAATGAAAAAAAATGACAAATATTACAAGAAATTAGAAAGAAGAAAACACCTCAGCTGGTTGTAGTGACCTCATTCTCCATATATTTTGTGTTGATGAAAAGAATTGAGAAGGAAATTAGTGTATACAAATTAAGAACAGAAGCAATACGGTATACCTAGAGACTTCATCCCACAGGGGTCCTTTCTGATTAGTCTCCTTGAACTTGGAATCAAGAGCAGATCTAATCTCCAAAAGAGTAAGGGTTTCTTGTCTTGGCCATCTACTATTATTATTATTTGCTCCATCAATATTATTCCATCCATGCTCCGACTCTATCCCATACATCGCAGCAGCAGCAGAAGCATTACCACTAATAGTAATACTAGGATGACAAGCAGTTGTAGTGATCATACTAGTATAACGATGATGATCAAGCAAGCCAGCAGCTGCAACAATCTCACTGCCTACCGCTATGGGGTGGTGATGATAATGGGGCGGCGGTGGCGGTGGAGGCGTGAGATTGAGGTGTACTGAAAATTGCTCTGGGAATTGTAAGGGCTTACAAAACTGGGTTTTTGAGGCCATCAGATGCCGGAGATCTGGAGGTCCATAGTCATCCATATCCCTGGAGAGAGAGAGAGAGAGAGAGAGAGAGAGAGAGAGAGAGAGAGGGGGGGGGGGAATTTGGCTAGCAGTAATTAACAGTCGCAGTTATTCATTGGCGAAAGAGCTTTTGCTTTTTAGAATAGAGGAGAGAGAAGGGAGGGGGGTGGGGGACCAAGATTTGTGTGTGCATTGCAGAATGTAAGCTTTTACCATTGGAGACAGGATCCGAGTCTAACGCAACTTTCGTCACTCTTGCATCACTGTCACTCTGTGGATGTGGGAAAAAAATTTATAAGGAGAATACGTAATGACAGATGGAAAAGCATTCCATGAGAGAGCATGAAAATCCTGTTCTGTACCATGGGATTGCGAACAGTGCCACCCGTGTGTGGTTTTTACCTTTTCAGTATTTGACTGGCCATCCACCCATCTCTACGGTTCTACGTTCTAGGGTTCTAACTTCTATCTAGTCAATTAGCCATCTGCACCACCTTAGTTAGTGCTGAGAGCAGTGCGTTCGAGCACCAGGTGAAGAAAATTGAGTTTTCACTATAAAATCAATTAGCAATATAGGGAGTGTCTCAACCTCTTCTAAGTCCTTGCATGGTCTCTCCTCTCTTCAATGTGAGATTCATTCTCAACACGCCCTCTCACGTGTGGTGAATTTTCAAGCCTAACACGAGGACAATACAAGCGGGTGACGTGAAGCGTGTGTGGCTATTTGACTTCACATGTGGGACAATCTACTCTGATACCATGAAAAAAGTTGAGGTTTCAACATTAAATCACTTGGTAATATGGGGAGTAGCCGAACTTCTTTAAGCCTTTGCATAATCCCTCATCTCATCAATGTAGAATTCATTATCGACACCACTAGATCTTCCATTTTCACTTAAAATCTCAAACCTTAATGTGTCTTGTTTTAGTAATACTATCTGACTTGGTTATACTCTTTAAAATAGGTGAGTCTTAACCAAGGTATAAAATATCGATGATATTGGAAATATCGGTAGTCAAAAAACACGGAAATATCAATGGAAATATCGAGATATTATCGATATCGATAAAAATTGAATAAAAACCACGGAAATTGTAAGAAAAACTTGGAAATTTTTATTGAAACTTTGCAGGATGTTTATTCAGTCAATTATCTATTAGTTTATCACAAAAAATTGGAAGGAAATGCATTGCATGATGAATTTAACTTATTTAAGTTGATTATATAGCGAGCTGGCAAACATTGTGAGTGTAGAAAATATGTAGTAATTAATGAAAGAAGTTTAAACACACCATAATCATTTATATATAATGAATTAGTATAATATTTTACACTTTATACATTGTATGGTAAGATACATGAGTGACTTAGTACCACATAGAGTTCCTATGAGGTTCAAATTTTTCACTATCTTCATCATCTCTATGTGTAGAGTAAGTGTATTGTGAAGAGTAGTTATCAAATGATAAATCCCCAAAATAATTTTGTATGTAATTGTTAACATGCCACCCATATGGATCCGAGATTGGTTGACGTTGTCCATAAGCAAAATCATTTGAAGATTGAGTCTCGGATTCTTTCCATGAGTCGCTCGATTCCATCCCAACAGGAATGGGATATGAAGGGTAGGGAAATGGTTGGTTATGAGTATAACCATGGTTACTACTTCTCACTCCAACAGAGTCCGAAGTTATAGATAATGAGTCATCTTCTTGACTTGACAAAATCCCCTTGCCTCTTTCTCTACGAGTATAGTCCTTCCCTATGACACCAATTCCTGGTCCTGCCCGCCTACTGCCATGGTCATCATCCTGTGTTGCATGCGTGAAGTTTGCCTCACCAGTGAAGGGGCTCATAAATCCGGGAGGTGGTCCAACATAGTTTCCATATCCACCACTACCTCCAGCTCCACTATATCCTTCACCACTACCTCCAGCTCCACCTCCGGTGGTAGGTGAGTCTCATGATCTTGTAGTAGAGCTATCATTAGTATCAGCATGATCTTGTGGTTATGTAGGATTGGAAGAATGTGGAATTCCAGTGTTTCTTGGTCTTGGGTGCAAAAGTTCTTCCAAAGAGTCAGCGCTGCTAGATCTCACCTCCTCCTCTAATACTCTTTCTACATTTATCCCTTCATTACGTGCTTCTTCAGCAACTCTGGGAGCTGGGTTGCCTTCATCATCATCTAAATGAAGAGGTCTAATTCATTCATAAAGTTGGTTACCCTCTGTATCATCATCTTCAACAACAATATCAAACACATCTAGTGGGTCACCACGGTCGACATGATCTATTTCTGCTTCCTTATCTCGAATTTGAAGCTTCATGTTGTAGTAGCAATAAACTAATTTTTCCAACCGACTATGAGCCAACCTAATTCTTTGCTTTGTGTGAATGAGTGCAAATGTACTCCAATTTCTTTCACAAACAGATGAGGAAGCTGTTTGTGATAATACTTTGATTGCTAACTTTTTCACAGTTGGTGCATCAGTCCCATACATGATCCACCATTCAGCTATAATGAAAAACAATGTTGATAAGCCTAATAACTCCAACAAATTATATTATAAACTGATAGTGAAATATGTTTACACTCACTAGGAGACATTTTTGTTCGAGCAGTAACTAATGTTGGTTCTCCAAAAGTTCTTTTTGCATCTTTAAACCATGTTAGCTGAATTCAATAAATCGTGTTAGTTTAATCCAACAATGTAATTCTTATAATTTAAGTAATTGTGTACCTCATTTCCAAATTGGCCAACTGCTGGTGATGCAGCGTCTAATTTAGAGTATACATTATGTACAACACGTATAAGGGTACCATCATTTCCAACACCGAGTCTGTATTGGTATCGAGGATTCAAATAATATGCTGTTCAAAGAAACACATACTGTAATAAGAGAAATAATACTTATGCAACTAAAGAAATGAATTGCAAATTATGACATAATTTATACCTGCTGCATGCAAATCGTGGTATAATGTTTTATATCATCGGTCATCAATTATCCTTATGACCCACTTTGCACCATGTTTTCTTTCCAAGTCATCTTTCACTACACGCATCAACTCATATATTGCCCCCATAGTAGGATACACTTCTGTGTCAAAGATCCATAAAACTTTGTAAAGAGGTTCAAACACTTGGCACACATGTTCTGATTGAATCCAAAAAGCATAATCAAGCACTATACTTTCCACCGTACGACTTGCATTTGAGTGGCTTAAATTGTGGTTGGCCCAATCGTCATTAGTGAATAATTGCTTCAACCCTACTTGCTTATTAAGTAGGTTGTCTAATGCAATATAGTTGGTGGCGAATCGAGTGGTAGCTGGACGAATAATTTCTGCTTTGCAAAATTCACACATCTTTGCCAACAACTCTCTTCCCTATTGCCTCAAACATGAGATCAATACAATGTGTTGCACATGATGTCCATTATGATGCTTCATTAACTTTTTTCCAGCTTTAACAAATGCAGAACCGTTGTCGGTCACGACTTGGACAACATTATGCTCTCCCACCTCCATGATTACATTCCTCAATAATTTGTAGATATACTTGTAGTTCTTTATATGGTCTGAAGCATCAACAGACTTCAAAAAAATTGTCTTTCCCTTGGAGTATACCATGAAGTTTATGATAGACAATCTGGTTGGGCCAGTCCATCCGTCACACATGATTGTGCAACCATTAGTTTCCCACTTTGACCTCAACTTGTTAACATACTCGCCAATGTCTTTATACTCCATTTCCAAATATTTGTTTCTTACCTCATAGGGAGTGGGAGGTTGTACTCCAACACCGGCATGTTGACATCCCAATACCATAATTTTGAAATGATGTGATGATGCCTTCTCAGCAGAGACATTTTCATAGATAAAGAACTTGCTAATTAGATGCCCCATTCCCTCATTCACATTACCTCTAGTGAAATAACTCCAAACACTCTTTTGACGTGCTTTGGATGACTTATATAAACTTGGGGCTATTGGTGGTGTTAGTTGTGATTCTCTAACACTTGCTCCCCATCTCATTTGTACATCACCACTTGTCCCGGAACCTTGTGCTCTATTAGGAATTTTATGAAGGTGTTCTCTTTCCCATGCTGACTGTTTGGAGGCACGTAATGCTTGTTTCAAACTGCGCTGTTCTTCAGGTCCAATGTCATCATCACATTCATCCTCATCGTCATCATCATCACTGTCAACCGCTTGGCCAATGACTTCTCCTCGTAGTCCAGCTTGAATATTTTCCATTCCATGTGTTATCTTTTCCTTCTGCTGTTTTTTATTTTTTAATAATGTGGTGATGAATGTCTTCACTTCTGAAGGGACATTATCGCATCGTTGGACATTATGTGCTGGATCTAATCCATTAAGATGGTACTTAAGTCGTGTCACTCCACCACTCTTCATTACCTGACCATAATATTTGCAAATTGTGCCATGTTTGTTTCCGTCTATTGGGTCTCTATGTTTCCAAGCTGGATCACGTTTAGTAACTACACTGGACATCTTAAACGTACCTATATTTATTTTTCATGAAAATTAGGCAATTATTTTTTGGCCAAAAAATATAGTAGTGACGGAAACATATTAAATAGGAAGTAAAGTTATTCTACAGAAGAATTAAATAGGAAGTATTAAATAGGAAGCAAAGAAAATGATTGTAAGAATTTATGTAATTATAAAAATAATATGGAATAATAAAACCTAATATTAATGAATAATAATCCAATTTGATAATAAAATAATAAATAACATTAAACATATTAAAATTATTCTAGGGAATAATTATACAACATTACTTAATTACTTCAAAAAATTAACATGCAAGTATAAATTTCAATAATATAAATACAAGTTCGTAAACTTACCTTAAATATGTAACCCTTTTTGTAAAGGCCAAATAGAATCTGCATGGAGCAACAATAAAATAATAATTACACAAATGTAAAAAATCTGGAACTTTCGATGTTGTACGTAGCAGCAAAACCTCGACGATCCTCTGCAACTTGCCGTCTATGAATAAATGAGAGAGAAAGAAGGTATTTAACATTTAATTTGGAGTGGCGTGAGTTGCAGATCCATTTATTCAGTTTAAAGCTCTGAAATGGCTCTGGAATGGATCTAGAATGGCTCTAAAAGGGCTAAGGGAAGAAGAAGAAACAAAAAGGTGTAATAGAGGTTTTTCAATTTTCGAAGGGTAAAAAATGTGTGATCATCTGATACTCCACCTTTGAGAATGTGAAAGAATATCACGCGTGGCACACGGTTTTGAATCTTGATGCATGAAACCACCATTATTTTTGTCTTGTAAAAAATTGTACAATTTCTAAAAGCTGTAAAAGTTGAATTATTTAGATGCTTTTCTTTTCTCACACCGTCACACACCACCGACACACACACACGCCACCGACACACACACACACGCACACACAGAGATCACACACGCCACCACACACGCACAACACACGCATACATGCACACGTCTCTGGATCATTCTCTATTCTCCCTCTCCCTTCTCCCACAAACACACACACAGATCTCTCGAAGTCTCGATCCTTTTCTCTTCTCCCTTCTCCCACACACACGCATAAAGACCTCAGTCTCTCGATCATTCTCCCACATGGCTTTCTCCTCCTCCCTCGCCTTTCTCCTCGTCCGCGTCTTCCGCCTCGTCGGCGCTATCTCCATCTCCCGTGACCTCTACCCCCATCGGCGCCCTCTACGCCCTTCGTAGTACTCCGTCAACAGCATCATCATCACCATCTAAACCTCGTCTCTCTCTCCCTTTCTCTCGGTGCAGCTAGGACAATGGAACCTAGGAACTCTCCGGCGAGTTCTCTTGATCCTTCTCCGGTTAGGTAAGCCCTCAATTCATCTTGCATGTTGTGTGGTGTGGTTGAGAATCGAGATATACTAAGTTTTATCTGGTTTTTTTAAACAAGGTTTTAGAAGGAGATCGACCCGGGGGAAGGCACACCCAGCTCCGGCGAGGCCGTGAAGGTCGAGGAACTTTCCAAACACCTCCGACCGTTTCACGGCAAACGGAAGTTATAAAAACATTCCTTTCATCTTGTATTTCATTTTAATACTTAGATCGGAGTCTAGGGTGCTCTTTTACAGTCGGCCGGAGCTATAGAAGCTCCGGCATTCTTCTCCGATTCGCACCAGCTTAAAATTTCGCAATATTATCAGTTATATCGCAATATTATCAATAATATTGCGATATTTTGACGAAAAATCATTGGATAAGTGTTAAAATATCCATCTCTCACAAAACCGATATTATCGGCGAAATATCGCCGATAATATCAACATTTCAGACCTTGGTCTTAACATTGTATACATGATCATCAGTGGGTTATGTGCTTAAATACATTGTCCCCTTTTTTCAATCTCTATTTGTTTACCAATCACCTTGCTTAGACGGTTGGATTGGTCATCACAACTCTTTGTTTTGTAGAGTTATCAACAATTATTAGTGGTGTAAAGTTTGCATATTAGCAGGGTTGGCATTGTCTTTGGTTGGAAAGCGACAGTTCTAGTGTTATTTTTTCTCTTCAATCGTCTAATTTTGATCCTTCTTGGCCTCTCCGTACGCAAGTGTTTGGATCGCATTTGGAAAATGACTTTCTACGCATCTCACATATATCATGAAGGAAATCTTGTTGCGGACAATTTTGCTAACATGGGCTTGTCTTCTCCATCTTTAACATGGCATGATTCTACTTCGATGGCGGCTCGTGCTACTTTTTTTTAGACTATATTGGCTTGCCTGGCTATCGCTTCTCAAATTAATGTGCATGTTGGCATCTAGGTTTATCTCACTTTTTTTTTCTCCTAACTTTATGGTATTGTTTGACTTGTTTTGCAGGTTTAGACTTTTAGGTTTGGTTTTAGAGGGGTTAGGTTTCATGTCTTCCCTCTTGTCTTTGTATCATTCTTGTTTTTGTTTTTAGAAGGGTAAGGTTTATGTCCCCCTTTGATCAGGTGTAACTTATTTTTTAATTATCAATAAAATTACCATCATATCGTCAAGATTTCTCAAAAATAAATAAAATTACTTAATCATTCAGATTGGGTCTGGGCATGAAAATGACTATCAAAATTTCTAAAGGAAAGCAACTATTTAAAGGTAAGTCACTGGAGGATCTTGCCGTTGAATGTTAAAAGTCTATCATCTTGAGATTGACACGTGCAAAGATCGAAGCCCCTTGAAGAAACATGCGATTGATTTTTGTGAAGCGTACACATGAAATGGAAGCATCCGTCATCATTACAGTTGATTTTGCACAATTTTAGAGGTTGCGTGATAGAAATTGAAGCCACTCAACTACCCCATTTTAACACTGTGTCGGATGAACACGGGAAGATAGAAGACCAAACGGTATGTATACAAGTTTACTCCGAAAGATATGGCCTTTAGGTAACAATCCATCCTCAAGGGGAATAAGTTGCCTCTTAGATGCATAGTTAGGAGCAATTATGGACCATGATTTTCTAGAGTCGGAGTAAGGCTGATCCGAATACAGATACTTCAGAAGTCTGGTTATGGACTTACCAGCTTCCAGCAAAGTTGGATCAGACGAAGCAGCGGTGCCATCATCGCTTTGTTTCGGGATAATAGGCGGAGTCCTAGTGACTCTACTAGACAACCATGCTTGTTCCGCAAGATACACGATCTAATCTGCATATGGACACAATCAAATTCTTTAAGTCTTGGAGTTCCTACAATCTAGGAATTGGCATGCGCATTAAGTAACTTCTAAGAGGGTGCAATATCTACTCCTAGATATCCTTTAAGATTCTCCTCGCTTAGAACAAGGATTATATCCTACAAAGGTCTCTCTCCCCATGGTATAAATACACCTGTCTAGGGTTCATCTATGGTAACACAATCTAATCACTTGAATTCTCTTGCCCAATGCTTGAGTCTTAAAACTATTCGCTAACTTGACCGTCAGAGAGTCTTTGGACGACACACATTTCCTCCCCCCGGCCCTCGATCATAGGCTTGCTCACAATTGTTTATTGTTTTGTAGGTAGTCGAGTTCGATCACTTCCTCGACACACGGCGCTGAGCGAATTTAGTCCCAACAAGTACCTTGGATTTCAAGTTTTCTGGAAAAGTTCATTTGACTTATTCTTAGTTTAGCTAGTGGGCTTAGCTACAATGCATAGCTAAGGTTATAACATCTCATGACTTGTATTTTGTCACCTGTCTTTTCTTTTAAGTTGTATGGTAAACCATGTGCATCTCACCAAAGTATTTTTTGCCTATTGGCTCGTGTAAGCCATGTGAGTTTACAATGGTCACTTTGTCATCTCTTGTAATTCACTCTTCATGTGTGAGTGAGATCATCAAATCCAATACAGCACAAAGGAGCAACGACTCCTCCTGATCTCTGCGATTCTCTCTCTCTCTCTCTCTCTCTCTCTCTCTCTCTTCATTCCCTTTGAAACAATTCCCAGATTCAAAGGTTTAAACCTACAAATACTAACATGAATTACATAGTATAACAGCTCAAATTCGGCAAACTGACCAAGCACTCTAAAATCTATAATTTAGATCCTATTTTGCATCCCAACCTTGTATCAGTTAGGAGTAGGAACAACCATCTTTTCGGCTCACATGGCAAAGCTTTTCCAAGCGAATATTTGAATCAGACTCCACATTTAAACAAATCAACCAAAAGTGGTTTTTTGAAGGCGGATGGATACTTGCGAGCAATATTCGATATTTGACTTTACTACAAAGGGGTTGTGGGTGCTCCTTTCACAGCTGGACATCACCATCAATCATTTCAGCTTTTATACGTACGTCTTTGATCAAATATTGGTTTACCATATATGATCCCAAAGGGAAGAAAACATGTCTTTATTTCTTATCTTTATAACGATAATTTAGTTCTAAACAATATTTGAGGCAGTAGTTCTAACTTCTAACAATAATCTTTCATCTCTATTACCTCTAATATTAGAAAGCCAGAAGCACATTTTGGTGTCTCAAGGCTTCACAAAAAATAATTGAACTAAAAAGCCTCTTAAAAAAAAAAACTAAAACTAACTGAATTTCATACATAAAAAACACAAGGGCAATTTTTTTTTCAGAAAATAAAATATTTAAAAACACACTTAGAAATTTAAAATTGTTTAAAAAAAAAAACTCAAAAAAATAATAATATATTAACGTTGGTTTAGGATCACCATGTTCAGTTCAGTTTTGCTACTGCTATCAACATGTTGCCATGCGGTTTTAAGACTCCAACGTGGGACAAAATGAGTAGAACCAATGTCTGATCACCTTGATCTCGATCTCGACTCGACCTCTCCAAGTACGTCTTCCCGATTCATCGATTCTTCTTTTTTCAATTGTTTCGATTTTTTGCTTTGCCATTTGTTGATGGAGGTTTGTGATTCTGAATGCGGTGAAATTTGTAGTGATATAAAAGGAATTATGTTAGGTAATCAAAACTTTTGCCCACTAAGGTATGTGCTTTAGCTTTTGCAATTTGCATTTTTGTGCTTGGATTATTAGATTGTTTGACTTACAAATCTATTTTTTAATAGTCGAAAGGCCTAAATGTGTAGGTTCGGTTGCCTCAAATTGTTATTGGTACAGGTACAATTCGATATGGAATTTGCTAAAAGAAGGGAATCAATTTTTAGACATGTGAATTGGAATTTACAAACTTATGCCCAATTCAAGCACAAGAGACAGATTGATGTATATGATGACATTTTGAAGTGTTAATTCTTTCTATTTATGATGCTTCACTTTGTTTTACAGCGTGTGGTTAGCTCTCACTAATGTGTATCAGTGCATGAGTTCCCCTTACTTAGCAACACGGATGTACCTTAGTTTTTCAGGGAGTTGTAGCCTCAAGGTTATCTTTTCTCTCTCTGGATCTCTCTTCTTTAATCATTGACTCATATTCCTCAAGGTAATGAAGTTAATTTGGTCTTCACTTTTCTGTGTTTTCTTTGGTTAATTTTTTTACTCACTCACTCTCTTCTTTTTTCTCTCTTTGTCCAACTAGAAGAGTTTAGTATAAAACGAAGCCGCCACCGACTTTTTTCTTTTTGCTCTTACGTTTTGGCTTGCAGATAGCCTTATGTGGAATAGTTGAAAGATCAAACGGGTTGCAAAAGAAGTTTTCCCATCAATGGCTCTCCTTGGACAAAAATAATAACATCTAGGAACAATTCTAGGTTAGCATACTCACTTTATACCTCGAATCTTGCCACTTGCCACGCGGGATTAACTTCAAGGTGTGGAATAACCAAAGGGGCATTCAAAATTTTAGCAACAACAATTGCATCAAAAAACCTTTTGATGAAAAAAAAAAGACCAATTACAATAAATTAGACAATCTCATTTTGCACACCAACAACTTGCTTTGTTGATCCACATGCCACACAAATTCAAAACAATATAGACTTTGATTTACTGGTTGAATTATGAATTGATGTTATATTATGGACAAATGTCCTCACACTACATGAATATTAGAGTGAAAAGTAGCGGTGCTATTAAATGTATCTTTATCCTCTAACCTCACAACATTAACATAAATGGTAATGTACGAATATGTGACATGAATGTTTATTATTGATCACTTTCATATGTTACTTAACTATTATAGTAATTTTCCTCTCATGTTGTCTTTTCTTTTGTCAAATAAATTATATTGTGTCCATTTTTTTTAAATGTAGGAATCCAAAAGAATTTAAAGTGGACTTCAACAGATCAAGTATGTAGGGAAATGATAGGAGCAACATATCAGAGATCGTCACCTTATCTGCGTTATTCCTTTTTTGTATTGATTAAAATTTTAGTGTGTTTCAATTACTGGTTCAATTTATATTTTGTTTATATTAGTACGGTTCATTTGCCTTTACAAAAACAAAATTAAAACATTTTTCCACTCGAACCAAATGTGGAAGGGGAAAAAAACTCTGACCGCTGCGTGTAGCGCGTCGTGATGTAAAAAAGCCTTTCGCACGCTCAAGGCGGGTGCATAAAGGCTAGTGTTAATTAATGCATAAGTTCCTAACACTTGCAACTAAAATAATAAAAGATAAGGAGTTCTTATTTAAATTAATAAATAATTTCATGTTTAGGCATCTAATTTCTTCTTCAACTTCATGTTTTGGCTTCTCATCATCATATTATTGTGGCCTTTGAGTTTTTATTGGGATCGCTTTGAACCACTTTAGCTTTCTAGCTGCTGGCATCAGTGTAATGACACGTTTATGAGTTTATTCAATCAAATTTGAGTAAATTGTACAAATGGTCGCTTAACTTTAATCAAATTGGAGCAATGGTCCCTCAACTAAAAATCCATTACCTTTGGTCCCTCAACTTATCAAAACGTGCAGCTATGGTCCCTCAACTAAAAATCTATTACCATTGGTCCCTGAACTTTAATTCAAGTGGAGAAATTGTCCTTTAACTTTAACCCAATTGTAGCAATGGTCATTCCAATATAACTCGTTTTGACAAATTTTTTGACATAGTTGATGAAAAGAACCATAATTATACAATTTGACGAGTTAAGGGACCCTAATTATATAAATGGTCATTCCAACATAACTTATTTTGACAAAATTTTGACAAAATTGATGAAAAGGACCATAGCTACACATTTTGATAAGTTGAGGGACCAATGGTAATGGATTTTTAGTTGAGGGACCATTGCTCCAATTTGATTAAAGTTGAGGGACCATTTGTACAATTTACTCATCAAATTTATCTTCTGACAGAAAAAGAAAAAACTAAAGTTAATAAATACAACTGACTTAATCCTAATGTTGAAAATATTTTGTATTCTTAATAAAAAGATGAAAATATTTTGGATAACCATGACTTGGCACTAGTTGTTTCTTTTTTTTTTAAAGAGAAAAAATAAATAAAAAGATGAAAACATTTTGTAAACGCAAACAAATTTACCAAAAGAATAAGTTTGTCTCACTAGATATGATGCGACAAAACTTTAGTCCACAAATCATCTCCATAGTGTAAAGTGGCAGGTTTGTAACAATATTAACCCTAACCATACCTCACAATTTTTATTTGATGACACTAGCATACCTTGATGTTTTCCGTGTGGGTAATGTTAGAGAAACTAAATTTGTAAACTAAATGATATGTCACTAATAGGAATGGGCACATATATTAACGTTTAAGTAATAAACCAATCATCAACTTCCATGTCCCTTAGTTTCCAAATTTTTGTCTACAAATTTAATCTCCCTAGTATTACCCTTTCCGTGTTCACACAAATCCCTTGAGGTTTATAATAATACCCCTTGAAGTTTCATATTGTTTCCATGAAGCCCCTTCCGTGAAAATTTCATCCAAAAATGGATTATATCATTAAAAAATTTCCGTGGGGGGCGTTGTTGATGTGCTGAGTAGGGTTGATAAACTCGGGGTTCCGCCATTGAAGCTGTTTGATGGGTACGCTATGGAGTTGCTGGGGAGACAGTCGCCGGCTTTTGAAATGTAGGCAAGTGCAGGAACTTGTCGAGCTCTTCTTCAAGGTAATTTTCAAATTGTTTCTTGATTAATTTGTTTAATTTATTGAAGTATAAACCTGCATTGGTTTAATAATTAATCCAGTCATGGTGTTATGTTCAAAGATTTCAAACTGTTAGAGAAATGGTTAAGTACCGAACTTTTGGAATTCATTGGCATATAATACTTTACAATTGTAAGTCGTATTCGTAATGTGTTTTGTTGCTTCTAAATGCTGGATTTAGAAAAAAGAGCGGTCGAAAATGTTGAAATCCTTGTCATGAGTTAGTTGCAATGTGAATGGGAAGGGAAGAATCAATGTTTCATGAGAATTTCAGTCTTGGAAGAATGAGCATGTGATGAGCCATGGTTGATAACTTGAGACTGTTTGGGTTGTGATCATCTGTTTGGTGATAATTGTTTTGTTCCACTCTACCTTTCATTACTGCAACTGCCGATGGGCCGAAGCACATTGAGACAACCCTTACAAGGGCGAAGTTTGTGAAGTTATTGGTTCTTTTTATTTTTATATTTTTTTATGCGACATTTTATGTGGAGAAGATCTTAAGACCTCGGATAGCTATGTATTGCAGTATGTGGTGGAGCTTCAGGTCTTGTAATTTTCTAAAACATGTATGTGTTGCTGCAATGCAGTTTATGAATTACAACAAAAATAAAAAATAAAAAAAAAGAGTTGGACCCCGTAGACCCGTCCCGAATCGGCCCGTTTTAAACGGGCCGGGTTAGGTCCGGTTCCAAAACTCAAAATCCCTCTAGCCGGCCCCGCCTGTCTCGTCCCGTTACTGTTTAAAACGGGTAAGGTCCGGTTCCTTCAAAATTAGGCCCGACCCGGCCCGTGTCCACCCTTATCTCCGGGTCTTTGACCCGACTACTCACTAGGCCACCCGCCTGACCCCACAACATTTGGTAGGCAAGAAACTCTAGCAATTGCTAGGTGGGTACCTTGAGAGGTGTCGAACCCCAGACTACTTGGTAGCAAACCAATGGCCTGACCATTAGACTAAACACTCTTAGGTCCTCAATGGTTAATTTGCAATTATGGATACGGTTAATTTTCTTGGTTATGAATATGGATACAACATTTCCGTCCCCCAACTGAACCGTGTCATCCCTATGTACGTAAGAAAATATGCAAAAACATTAGTGTACCAAAAAGTTTACCAAAATATTTTCTTTATTGTATAAGATACTTATAAAAAATTGGTGATGGTAAATGCCAACAAATAAAGCTAATTGATTTGAATTTCAAATGGTATTAAAATTTACAATATTTTACATAAAATGTAATTCTAGACACTATAAAATAAAAATAAAATAAAAATAAAAAAGAGACATTAAATGCAAATGCTAGATTAAATATAATCTAAGGACTAAAATCAATTTTTAATCTTGTATAAGACATTTTTCTAAATTTCATCTTATTTAAGGATTAAAATCTAGTTTTCTAAACAAATTATATACTCTGTCATTTATTGTTTTAGTCAATTAAAAGGTCGAGATTATTGTAACTCAAGCAGTTAAGAACGTTATTCTATATGCGAACCATGTATCAAAAAAGAAAAATATAGGGTTTTTTAGTGTTGTATAATGCAATTTGTGCTGCTGAAGAAAGATGAATGCAAATTTGTGCCGAAAAGCAATTATTTATTTGATTACTTCTAGTGCTAAACATGATAATTCACAATTTCTGGTATCTTTAATAGTTTTGAACTATTCTAATTTTGAAATGACGTTATCATGCCACTTAGTCACTACAGGAAATGTTTAGTTGTTAAGCTAATGCTGGGTTATGCCAGTTGGCAAAGGGATAATACCCGCCCTTTGCGTCCAAGTTCAAATAGCTTGTGCAATTTGGGGATGATCGGAGATAGTCGGAAACTCAAGTTTCCGTTCACCGAAACTGTAGCACGTGGTGGTGCGTGGGGGACTTTTGCAAATTGGATTTTTGGATAGCGAGACTTCCTCAATGTTCTGGATATGGTTCCAAGGTCCGTTTGTTGATCATTATACAACGATTCGATTACTTTGATTTAAAGGAAATCGTACCACCATTTGAATTTCGTGGTTGATGGCGATCCAACCGTTAGATCGCTATGAAATTTTAATATTTTATCATGCGTAATATATGAGGACCCTAGAGAATTACGGATCGAAAATCCGATGTACGGATCGTCTTAGATTGTGGACTCTTGTACGGTAGTCGATAATCCGAGTGTTGGATCGTCATCAAATTTTAGTATGTTATTGTACGTATTAGTTAAGGACCTTAGGAATCTATGGATCTGAAATTCGATATACGGATTTTCAAGATTGAAGGAAATCATAAATTATTGACCTTTGTAGTAGATGAAGATCTGACCGTTCGATCATTATGACTTATAATATGTTGTTGTAGGTATCATTTGAGAACCTTAGAAATTTACAAATAAAAAATCTAACATTCGGATCTTCCCGAATTGAATTTGTAAGTTTGTAGAGTTTATTAAAAAATAAAAATAAAAGACTAAATGTGACATGGAGGACTGTTAGGTTTTAATCTTATATACAGTATTATTGCAAAAATTAACTTGTTTAAAGATTAAAATAATGTCCTTTTATTTATCAAATCATTTCCTAGGCTTGAAGAATTTCAAAGTTGAACAAAACTACAAGTTGCTCCTTTAGACAAAGATTTAGGATTTGAGCTAGTGTATGCGTATGACTCTCTATGAACTTGCTCCTAGAAGTTCTTCCGGTTTTTTACCCAATTAAATAGGGGTTTTCTGGCACAAACTCGTGTGTGAATTTTGTTTTTATGGACCCTTATTTGTTGTTGTGTGAACGAACTTCATGTATGATTGTTTGAACCTTGGATTGCATCTAATACATATTAGATAACTCAAATATTTCATATGTGAGTTACTGTGTTTTTGCTTGACTTAGGGCTGGGTTCGGTTTAAATCAGTTCGGTTTTTTGCCAAAACCGAAACCAAACCGAAATTTCGGTTTGATTCAGTTCGGTCCATTTTTTTTCGGTTCGGTTTTAATTGGTTTCGGTTTTTTTCGGTTCTTCATTTTTGCCTTGAATGGTTGTGGATATGATGTAACCGGTCGGATCCATACTGTCTACAATGGGAGCAGAAATTTCCTGCACAACACATAAAGTTAAAGACTTTGAAGTAAACAAATTTACCACAAAATATATAGAAGTCACCATTAGAGCCACCATAAGCATGCAAACACACACCACGGATCACCAAAAAAACCCAAAAGCTTCATGAAACGAAATCCCTAAAAGATCACCCAAAACATAAACAAATATTTTGCTATTTTTTCACAGATCGGTAGTACATGATGCAAGTGTGATGCAAATTGAAAACTTCCAAATTTAACCCAACTTACACAAAACCTTCCGACTTTAATTGAACCCAGTTGATTCACATCACTGTGATCTGAGCTAAAACTGGAGGTACCCTAAAAAAAACCTTGAATTTGAAGAACCCAAGCTCATACCAAAATCCAGATGAGAGAGAGAGAGAGAGAGAGAGAGAGATTGAGGAAGGAAAGAGAGAGAGAGAGTGAGGAAGGAAAGGCAGAGAGGAAGCAGCCGAGGGGGGGGGGTGGGAGAGAGAGAATGTTTGAGAAAAAGTGGAAGTTGAATTGGAGTGAGACGGCTAGGGTTTGTAGAGTCAAGAAATTTTATAAGGCATTAAATATTAGAAACTATAAATAAGTTGCTAGTACAATTATAACAACACAAAGCTTGCAGTCAAGTTGGCTTGAAGTAACTACACCTAACTCTAGGTTAGAGGTTCTAACCTTGGCGCTAGTATGTTTTTGATTATTTATATATGATTTTTTTTTTGGTTCGGTTCGGTTTGACAGTTTCAGTTCGGTTTGGTTTTCGATTTTTTGAACCCACCCCTAGCTTGACTAGCATCTTTGGCAGTTGAACTGTTTCTAATATCTATCTGTTGTTAAATTTGGGTATACTTCCGATAGAATTATGAATTCTTATTCTATTATTCCATACATAGCAAACGATTCTGCCCGGTACCAGTTACACTTCATCTGACAGTGCAATGTCGCCTCTCAGCTGGGTTTGTACCTTTTTGGGGAACTAATATACCATATTACAAAAGGTAGACATAACATTAAAAAGGAGTACAAAGAAAAACAAGCAAAAAACAACATCAAACGCATAACCTTAGAGTGGACTTATGAATCTCCTATCATCAGCTTGATGGTTTTAACAATCTCAACAAACCATTCATGCTTCTTTGTGATCACCACATCAGAAAGAACAACTCCCACTACCAACTCACTTCCGAGACCCGCCAAAACAAATTTTCAATCAAATTCAAACGAGCCTGCATCATGTTCTTCGGTTTTTGAAGGCGACAGGCGAGGAGCCTTAGGATCTCCGCATTTCTTTGGCAAAGGATCACCACACAATCCAGGGTTTCCTTCATATGAACTGCTACCAAATGAAATAAGTTGGGTTCCATGCGGTATTGGACCTGTCATATTGTTGTTAGAGACAATGAATATTGCATGGAATGTAAGCTGCGTGAGGCTTTGAGGGATTTGTCCTGAAAGCTTGTTTTGTGAAAGGTCAAGTGATTCAAGCCATCTTAAATTCCCGAAAGATGATGGGATGGGACCAGTTAGGAGGTTACCAGATATATTGAATCAGATCAACCCCTCTAGGTTCCCAATAAATTCAGGAATCCTCCCTTCAAATTTGTTGCTTGAGATGTCAATCACTGAAAGGGCTTCTTGAATCTTCGCATAATATCTTTCCACACTTTTGCTAGTTATCGTGATTGAGTAAAATGTACTAAAGATTAGCTGAAGACTAGGAGCATCGATACCTGTGTCCACTTTCATATATTTTGACTGGTTTCGAGTGACACCCCTCATGACATTCCCGGAAAAGATGTTTTGAGATGGAAACTTGCCTCTGAAACTATTAAAAGATAGATCCATAATTCGCAACTCAGGGAAATATTCAACATTGTCCTGATCAGGTTCCTCTATCAGACCATAGAACGCGTTGTGGTGCATTGCCAAAAGTTTTAACTCTGGAAGAGCCCCCAACCAAATGGGAAAAACATCGCTGAATTTATTGTATGACAGATCAATAAACTCAAGTGTCGTGCAGTTCCCCAACGACCTTGGTAGTTCCCCTCGCAATTGGTTATGACTAACATCAATCAACCTCAGACTGCTTGTGCTGGTGTATATTTCAGGAAGAAAGCCGCTGAAAAAGTTATTTCCAAGAAATAAAACTCGCAGATCAACGCTGAAGTTTCCGAGACAGGGGGGAAGCATTCCACTCATATTGTTGTTGGAGAGATCAAGGTGCTGAGGAGAAGTCAGACTGCAGATCAAGGGTGAAATCGTTCCATTTAGATTGTTGTTTGAAACACAATAGTGAACTGTGTGTGGTAGAGGCATCGGTAGCGGCCCATGTAGCAGGTTATTCCGGACCCCTAAAACTTGTAGGTTTACCCAAGGAAAGGCATATGAAGGCTGGACAATGCTTGAAAGGAAGTTGAAAGAAATGTCCATGTACGTCAAAGTCTTTGTGCTTGTGTTCAACATCCATTTTGGTACTTCATGCAAATGGTTGAAGGAAAGGTCTAAGTACACCAACGTTTCTTGATACCGCAGGAAACTTGGGAACTTTCTTGTGTTGCACGAACCCAATCCTAGAAAGTTTAACTTTGGAAGTAGGCTTGCATTCGTACTTTCTGTTTCTGTAAAAATGTGCAAATAGTTATAAGATCTTGTGAGCCCTTGTAACTTATGAAACATCATGTGGAACTCCACTGTACCAATCAGATTATTATTAGCTAGATCTAATGCCTCGAGATTGATTAGATTGGATAAGGAATTAGGAATTGGACCTGTTAACTGATTCGAAGACAAAAAAAGTTTTGTGAGGTGAGTGAGATTTCCTAGAGAAGGAATTGGACCGGTTAACTGATTAGAAAACAAAAAAAGTTTTGTGAGGTGGGTGAGATTTCCTAGAGAAAGAATTTGACCGGTTAACTGATTCGAAAACCGGGAAAGTGCCGTGAGGTGGATGAGATTTCCTAGAGAAGGAATTGGACCTGTTAATTGATTCGAAGACAGAGAAAGTGCTGTGAGACGGGTGAGATTTCCTAGAGAAGGAATTGGACCGGTTAACTGATTCGAAGACAGAGAAAGTTCTGTGAGGTGGGTGAGATTTCCTAGAGAAGGAATTTGACCTGTTAACTGATTTGAAGACAAATCAAGGGACGACAATTTGGCCAACTGTGAAATTTGAGAAGGAATTGGACCGGTTAAATGATTCAAAGACAGATTAACATACATGAGCCCCGGGAAATTCCTAATGCTAGTAGGAATTCGAGAGGAGCTGAAGTTGTTCTCAGCGAGGTTCAGCACTTGAAGCTGAACAAGCCGGAAAAGGCTGCTGTTGGAGTTGATAGAGCCCAGGAGACAGCTGCTACTAAGATCAAGGCCAATAACATGACCCGTCCTCTCATCACACACAATGCCATCCCATGCACAGCAGTTGCCATTTCGTCCATCAGCTAGTTTCCATTGCAAAACCTTTGTATAAGCGTCATCAGAATTCGAGGCAGATCTGTTAATGATGAAGCTTCCCTTGAATTGCAGCAAGGCAGACCTCTCCTCCTCACGACAAGATTGCTGCAATGAGGAAAATGATGAGCTAACAACCATGAGATGAAACAACACAACTTTGGAAAGTATATCACACATATTGGACACAAACAAACACCGGGGCGATCCCATTGTGTTTTGTTCTGCACTCTTTGATATTAGCAATTTAGCATAGGAGTGAAGTTGTGAGAGATGAGGTTGTGAGAGAGGTTTTTTATAGACCGGTGGTAGGGGTTCCGCACCTTAGTGTGTAAAACTTTTCTAATATGAAATGTGTATCACGATTAGTAGGGTTCCATTGTATTTCAACTATCTACTATGTTGAGAAAAAAAAATTTGGGGATTTTGTTGTTTGTTTGATTTTGCGGCTGCACCTAGCTTGTGCCCTAGAATGCCTACGTACCCTTTATGAGGTATCAAGCCACTCATAGTTCACGGATGATTTGGTTTGAGATTTTTCAATGGGTGAATGACCCACTGAAAAAAGAAAAAAAGCAAAAAGATTTTGTGTTTGGTTTATTTGAATTTGTTTGAGTGAATTTGGTTAAATGAAACCAGAGATTCGATTTGAACTTGTGGTGAATTTGGTTGAATGAACCAAGGATCCAATGGATCTTGTCGTACTACAAAATAAAAAAACAGTACGACTAGGTTGACGTATTGCTATAATTTGAAATAACCACCAAGGATATTATTGGTTTATCCTATATCCACTTCAAATTCTTTTATGAGAGTTTGCCCAAAAGCTTTTCGTGGTTTTCTACCACTTTTATCGTCATATAGAACTAATGGGCATTTGCGTTGAAAGACTTTGCTTTCGAGACCTCCGTTACCATAACATGATTCGAGAGAGGTGTTTTTTTATTTTTTATTTTTTTTTATTCACTTTAGAACAAGTCTGTCACAATATAATCTCTTGAAGTTTTGTAATCGTTTCGGCATTCTTATTAGTTTAATAATATTCTTATTTTGTAGTCTAGTACTCTGATATTTAAATAGAGGACCATGGGTTTAATCTGTTGCATTCCTCGTTTACATTTTTCTGTGCTTGTGATCGGATATAAACAAGGGGATATGTGTGGGATTTAGCAGTTTTATACTAATTCATCGATAAATAAAATTTGGCCAAATCGGATAAATAGTCATCGTGGTTATAAGATATTCGGATGATAGATCTTGTAGTAAAAAATTCGGATTTAAACCCTCGTGGTAAAGTTTACTCAGATTTATGCCCCAAAACTTAACTTCTGACATTTTCCGTTAACCTACACGTGAGGGATCCAAAAGTAGATAGTATGCAATAACTGGGATCCCAAATTTACAAATCCTAAACACGCTTTTTGTGCAATTTTCCAGTAACCAAAAAGCATAAAAATCACAAATCAAGAATCATCAAGCCAAATTTCATGTGAACCCTAAATCCTAATCAAGAATCATTAGATTAAATATCCAAACAATCAGCCAGATCCCAATGCAACAAAACAAATTCCAAGAAAGGGGATCGAGAACAGAAACCGTAAGAACATATAAATCAAGAACCCTCATGGATTTTTTTATTTTTTTTTCCATTTTTTTTTTACAATTAACAAGTAACCAAACAAATTTGAGAACCCAAAATTAAGAATCACTCAACCAAACTTCAGATTCATAATATATTTTCTCAGCATCCAAACAGAGGATAATGCAACACATGAAGAAATAAAGACGCAAATGAAGAAAAGAAAGGGGATTGAGAAAACAGACGATGGTGGGTTTGAACTCCTTGAGCTTCTGCAGCTTCTTCAACTCCATCTGAAGCTTGTCTTGCTCTCGGCCCTTCATTGCGAGATCTTCCTCCTTGGTCTTCAAGATCTCATCCTTCTCCTTCAGGAGCTCCAAGGTTTTCTCCTTCTCGAGCTTCATCGCTTGTAGCTTCTCTTGCATTTCTTCGAGTTCTTTCTTGAATGACTACGGTTGGGTCTTCTTCTGCTTGGCCTGTTTCTTAGAAGCCGCAACTTTGGCAGACTTCTTGGGGGAGGTTCGAGTCTGAGAGAGGCTTGCTTGGTTCTCCTTTGTTGGGTTGGAGTCCGATGGTGTTTGGATCGGGCTTGGAGCGGCGTCAGAGACCTTTCCTGCGAGGATATTGGCTGCATTTCCAGATGGGTTTTTGTCCTTGAGTGCCCTTCGGATGGCCCTTGGCTTCCTGTTGGGCATTTCGGCGATTGCGGTGTCATCCATGGCAGAGAGAGAGAGAGGTCAGAGGTCGGCGATTGCGGGATCCCAGCTATTCCATACAATCTACTTTTGGATCCCTCACGTGCAGGCTAACGGAAAAGGACGAAAGTTAAGTTTTGGGGTTGAAATCCGAATTCAAATCCGAATGTTTTTACTACATGGTCTATCATCTGAATACCTTAAGACCACGATGACTATTTATCCAATTTAGCCATAAAATTTTGATGGATATTTTGGATAAACCACCAATTAAACTTTGAGTTTTGAGCCTCTTCCCCCTTTATCTTGCGTCTCATCTCTTCTTGGAATGGGACTCTGGTCCGTGTGAATTAACCCTACGATGACTCCATAGATAGGAGCTGACAATTGACTTGACTTGGCTGCTTCTTTGCTCCTCTGTGTGCAACTTCAGAATTCTTGTGTTCACTTCTATAAAAAGCACTTTAGTTAGTCATCTTCATCCATTAGCTGACATGTAACTACTACAAAATGAAGACATCTTTTCCTTCACGATTAAAGGTTTTACACGGCATGTTTTCTTTAAACATAGCTGCACCTGCACCATCTTTCAAACATGGCTGCTGCTTTTGACATTAATATAGTTAAGCATAGCTGCTGTGTAGCATCCTTGGATTCCTTGCATAGATGTTGCCTTAGGAGACGATTTGAGGAGGAGGGACCAACGAGTTCTTGTTGGCTTCTGCTTTCTCTGTTTCCTTTTGAATTTCAGAAAAGCCTTTTCCACGGGGTTAGAATCCCACTCCAAACCTTTTACCTTTTCTTTAAAATTCAATTAACTATTTTGGAATCACATACACATGCATCTTTTTGGGATGGATGAGTTTCACCTTTCCAAGAGTTTTAATGCTTTTAACAACCTTGGCAGCACATCTGTGAAATCTCATCCCCGGAATTTCATTATTTAAGTACGTATCTCCTTTTTTTTTTTTTTTTTTCTAATTTTGTATTTTGTATTTATGTTATTTTTATTTTTATTTCTGTTAATTTTAGAATTTGAATCGTATAGTTATAAGGTATGATTTTTCGTAATTAATCTTTTAATATATGTATACGTTTCGAGATCACAATTAATGTTTTTGAACAAAGCTTGATTCCACGAACGCATAGCCGAAAGGGGTTTGTGAATCGAAGTTATGTTGAAGTCATTTATTGGGAAGGATCCATGAGAGAGGGGATAGCCCCATTTATTGGGGGAAAGAACCAATGAGAAGGGGGAGAGAAGGCCCAGTTGGCGAATCCCACACATGACCCGCGTGCCTGGTCTCTAATCCGGTTCCTACACCAAATTTTTCGATTCCACTCAGCGGCTTCCCATCTTGCAATTCCATATCAACTCGAGTCGATTTGGTCCTGGTTTCATGATGCACAGAGTCGTTAGGGTTCGCAAGCGCACCGCGAGTATCTCACCGTTGCCGTGACTTTCGTCATCGTCCATCACCATAATCTAACTCCTCTCGACATTAGGAGCAAGATCCAAGCAAGGATCGAAGCATTGGAGGTCGGGTGACGTTGAATCAATGATCACCTATTTCTAGGGTTTTCGGTGAACCATGTCGAAATTCAGGTGTTTTATGACTGAATTGGACCTGAGTCTAGGTATGAAAATTCATCCTTGTGACTTGTTCTACCAGCTTGTGCAATTTGGGGACGATCGAAGATAGTCAGGAACTCAGGTTTCCGTTCATCGAAATTGCCGCGAGATTGATAATCCTAGTTGTCATATGTATCCGTTGTATAGTCTGGAATCTAGTGAATCATGCTTGTCGAGTTCTAGAAACTGAATGGTTCTGAATCTCTATTTGTCTGCTAGAAAGTGCCATGAGGATTGTCGGATTTTAGAAAAAAAATGTGAATTACGAATAGCTTGATCGCATCTGAGAGTACGTAGACAGTCTAACAAGAAAGTTAGATGCAACCATGTGATAAAAGAAATGTTACTACATTATTGATTCATTGAGTTGCATTTGGACATGTCTCGGCGATGAGGCATGAAAGATGGAACAATTCTGTAATGATACCATGTGTCGATCCTGAACGTATCTTGAAATCGTGGCGTGACAATTTTAATGGTATTAGAGCTTAAGTATTAGATTCTAGAACTAGACCTTGTTTTAATGCTGCAAATTGTGTCATGAGATTGGCATATAGCGCTATTACTTGTATGTAGAGAGAAAGACTTTTCATTCAATCATGGATATTGATTATGGTAAATTGATTCGTGTTTATACTGTCGAGTTCTTATTCCACGTGACATTTATTGTGTTGCGAGGACTCATAATTCTGTTGCTGAAATGATTATGAATATGTTGTGAACTGAAATTCAGAATAATTAAATTGGATAATAGTGGGCTCTGCGAATGGTTTCAAAAGAAGGTACTAAAAAATTCGAGGATAATTTTTTGTAGGGAGCATTTTTGCTCACCATCCTATTTATCACCGTTAGATGAATTTGAATTTCGAGATTTGTGTAGTTGATAAGCATAAATCTCAAAATTCAAACTTATCTAACGGTAATACTCAAAGTTTTCAAGCCCTTTTCATTAGTTTTCCTTAAATATAATGGTGAGCATACACCACATAAATGGTGATGAGCAAAAATGCACTCTTTTTTGTAAGGGGGAAGGATGTGAAATCCCGTCTACAAAATTTCATATTTAATTACGTATCTTTTTTTTTTAATTTCATATTTCGTATGTACATTATTCTTATTTTAATTTTAAAATTTGAATCGTATAATTACAACGAATGAATTTTTGTAATTAATCTTTTAAACTCTGTAGGCATTTTAAGGTCACAATTAATGTTTTTGAATAGACCTCGATCCCACGAGCTCATAGCCGAAAGCCGTTCGCGAACCGAAACTATAACGAAGAATTTACAAGCAATGGAAGTCAGACATAAAATAATTTAGGAGTTTCTATAAAAGCACTTCCAGCGTTGGCTGGTGCTCGGGGGACAGGCAGCAAAAAGGGCCTGAGAGCCCAAGTTATTGGCTCCAGCGTGTGGGAGCCCAAGGGATAGGGCAGGCCAGAGTAACAGGCATGTCACGAATTGCCAGCCCGAGAGCCCGAAGGCAACGTGACGTGGACTGACGTCAGGGCGACGTCAGCCATAATATAAAATTAATAAAAATATAAAATATTAATAAAATAAAAAGAAAAATTAAAAAAATTGTAAAACCCAGGCTTTGAACTCAACGGCTTTTGCTGGAGTTCATCGTCGAGGTTGATGAACACCCACAGACAAATGGCAGAGATCCAGTCCCTCCTCCGTCGTAGCTGCCGTCGCACCCCACACCGCCTTTGCCCCCACGCACTCGCGATCCTCCTCCTTCCACTGGCGCGCCCAGATCGCACGATTTGGGATTTTTTTTGGGGGGGGGGGGGAGGAGAGAGAGAGAGTTTGGTTATGGAGCGGGGAAGATCGGGATCGTTGATGGAGGCTGAGGTGGGTGGGATGGTGAAGATGGAGGAAGAGAGGTGGCGGTGGGGTGGTGAAGATGGAGGAAGAGAGGCGAGGGGGTGCGTTGGGGGGGGGGGGAGGACATAGGTGGAAATGAAGGGCTTTTGGAATGGTGCGTTGGCACCATCTAAAAAGAAGAAGAAAAAGAAGGGCTTTTGGATTGGTGCGTTGGCACCATCTGAAAAGAATAAGAAAAAGAAGTGGTGCGTTGGCACCATCTGAAAACAAGAAGAAAAAATGTTTGCCAAAAAAAAAAGAAGAAGAAGAAGAAATAATAATAATAAAAAAAGTTTTGGAATGGTGTGCTGCACCATGTGAAAAGAAAAAATAAAATTAATTTTTTAATAGAAAATTGTATAACGAGACTGATTAAAAATTCTATCTGAAATTACAAATAAAATTATTTTGTATTATTTAAAAAAAACTAATATTTTATTGCGAATTGCCAGGGGGGAGGGCTCCCATGCTGAAGATGCAAATGGCAGTTACTGTTCATTAAGGGCAATTATTGTTCATTTGGTGGATTGAATAGTGAATTGCCTGGGGGAAGGGCTCCCACGCTGGAGTTGCTCTAAAGGGGTTGGAGAGGACCAATCAGAGAGGAGATAACCTCATTTATTGGTGGAAAAACCCAATGAGAAAGGGGGAGAGAAGGCCCAGTTGGCTGATCCCACACATGACCCGCATGCAACCTGGTCTCTAACCCGGTTCCCTCACCAAATTTTCTGACGCCATTCCAATGAACTGAGATGGCCCACTACCAGCAAACGGCTCAGCGGCTTCCCATCTTGCAATTCCACATCAACTCGACTCGATTTGGCCCTGAGTTCACGATGAATAGAGTTGTTGGGGTTCCCTGAGCGCACTAAGGTGATCTCATTGTGGTCGTGACTTTCGTCATCGTCCACCACCATCATCTAACTCATTTCGACGTCATGAGAAAGACCCAAATAAAGATCGAAGCATTGGAGGTCGGGTGACGTCGAATCGACAATCACACATTTCTAGGGTTTCCAGTGCACCATGTCGAAATTTAGGTGCTTCTCAATCGAATTGGACCTCAGCCCAGGTATGAAAATTCATCCGTGTGACTTGTTGTACCAGCCTCTGCAATTAAAGGACGATCGAAGATAGTTGGAAACTTAGGTTTCAGTTCATCGAAAACACCGCCCGTGGCGGCACGTGGGGGACTTTGGCATATTGGATTTTTGGACAGCCAGACATCCTCAATATCTTGGGTCAAGTTCCAAGTCTGTTTGTTGAACATTATTCGACGGTTTGATTATTTTGATTTAGACGAATTGTATCGCCGTTCGAATTTTGTAGTTGATGTCAATCTGACTGTTGGATCACTATGAAATTTTAATATGTTATTGTATGTAGTATATAAGGACCGTAGAGACTTTGATGGGCTTGTGTTTTAAAGAAACGAGTCCAAACTTTCATGTCCCTTGTTGAAAAGAAAGTCCTAGGGAATTAGGGGTGGGCACGGTTTGGTTCGGTGCGGTTTTGAGTGAAACCAAAATCAAAATCGAATTTTTTTGTGGTTCAGTTCGGTGTGGTTTTGAAGCCAAAACCGAAATGAAACCAAACCGTTTGGTTTGGTTCGATGCGGTTTCAAACGGTTTTGGTTTGGTTTTTAAGAAAAAATGTACAATTTGCAATTTAACATATTAATAAGCATTTCCCAATAGCAATAGGAAAAAGACATTTGTTATGTAAACAATTAGCATGTTGCATGTAGTTGTGATGTTAAAACATGTTTGTGCAACAAAAGGGTGTCCCTTACAATGTTTATCATAAAACAAGTTGAATAAATTTGAATTCATTAAACATGAGCGAAACTGTGATACTAGAATATGTGATATCATGCTTCAAATGAGTGGACTTTATTAGATCATTGTTCGACTCTTGATAACAAGATTAGTCCACCATTGTACATATATGTGTGTGTGATGGTATAAAATAACAAAGGTCCTTCAAGTTAATGAACGAAAGAAAGTGATGAATGATGATATTCTAGTGTGGTTGAGTCCTATATTAAGTGTATGAATTCTAACAAACAACCAATTAAAACATGAAATATAATATGGACATTTAATTAAATGTTTATTAATATTTGCGGTGCGGTTCGGTTTCGGTGCAGTTTTCAAAAGCCAAAACCAAAACCAAACCATTTTCTATGTTGCGGTTTGGTTTCAAAACCGAAACCGTTTCAAAACCGCAAAACCAAACCGTTTGGTGCAGTTTGATTTGGTTCGTGTTTCGGTTTCGATTTTCGGTTCTAAGTGCCCACCCATATAGGGAATGCTTTGTTCTTCTTCTTACAACTCATGGATGCTTGGTCTGGTGTTATGTGAGTGCTTACAGTGCTGAAAAGATGCTTCCTTAGGTGTTAATGGAGTGTTTCCCTATGCATTAATAGAGTATTTCTCTAGGCACTGACGATTGTTTCCCTGGGCACTGACGAGTGTTTTCCCTTGGCGTTGATGGAGTGTTTCCCAACCCTAACGAGTATTTCCCTATGCGCTGATGGGTGTTTCTTGCATTGATTCTGGGGGCTTTGAAGAGTATTTGTTAAACTAACGAACATTGTAAACAATTGAGTAATCACAATACGTTATGACTTGAATGAATGATGCATGGTGTGAAAGCTAAAAGGTTACTAGTTTGGCATTAAAGAGAGGTTGTTCTTGGCTATATGGTATCACAACAGCTAATCTAGGGTTTCTAATGGTTTGGTGGTTTTGCAGGAGTTAAGGAAGATTATTGAAAGGCTCGGGATGAAAGGAAGACTTCTCTCTAAAGAACCAGTGTTTCCTACACTTAGAGGAAGCTTGCTTTACATGGTGCATTCTTGCCCTTGTCGTTCTTCTTCCCTCGTGTGGTTTTGTCTTTCTCCCATTTACAGTGTGATGCATTGTATTTATAGAAACAAGGATCCTTCTAGGTTCCAATTGGAGAATTTCTTAGTTTCTTCTCCTCTTCTAATCTTCCTTCATATTTCCATGGCTACAGCTACAAGTTTTCTTTTTGGTATAACACTGCAGAGGCTAGGAGCCCCGTGAAGCCTATTTGAGCACACTGCCCAAAGTTTTTCCTTTCCAAGACCAAGTCTCACAACATCTTTCCTAGACCAGTCCCACAACATGCATCCATATTTAGTAACGCTCCTCCCTACTTTCCTTTGAAATAATTCCCAGATTCAAAGGTTTAAACCTACAAATACTAACATGAATTACATCGTATAACAGCTCAAATTCGTCAACTGACCAAGCACTCTAAAATCTATAATTTACATCCTATTTTGCATCCCAACCTTGTATCAATTGTCTTTGGTTGGAAAGTGATAGTTCTAGTGTTATTTATGCTCTTCAATCCTCTGATTTTGATCCTCCTTGACCTTTTCATACGCAATGGTCTATTTGTTTGGATCGCATTCGGAAAATGACTTTCTACGCATCTCACATATATTGAGAAGGAAATCTTGTTGCGGACAATTTTGCTAACATGGGCTTGTCTTCTCCATCTTTAACATGGCATGATTCTCTTCCGATGGCGGTTCGTGCTGCTCTGTTTTCTGACTATGTTGGCTTGCCTGGTTACTGCTTCTCAAATTAATGTGCATGTCGGCATCCAGGTTTGTCTCACTTTTTTTTTCTCCTATCTTTATGGTGTTGTTTGACTTGTTTTGCAGGTTTAGACCTTCATGTTTGGTTCTAGAGGGGTTAGGTTTCATATCCCCCCTCATTTCTTTGTATCATTCTCGTTTTTTGTTTCTAGAATGGTAAGTGTCACATCCCGAGCCCGGGGTGGATCACTTCCCGGGCTCGCTCCACCACCGTAGCACGATATTGTCCGCTTTGGGCTTACCATTCCCTCACGGTTTTGTTTTTGGGAACTCACGAGCAACTTCCCAGTGGGTCACCCATCCTGGGAGTGCTCTGGCCACCTTCTCGCTTAACTTTGGAGTTCCTACGGAACCCGAAGCCAGTGAGCTCCCAAAAGGCCTCGTGCTAGGTAAGGATGTGAATATACATTTAAGGATCACTCCCCTGGGCGATGTGGGATGTTACAGTAAGGTTTTTGTCCCCCCTTCTTTCTAGTGTATTCCTTTTTGTTGTCTCTGTTTTTTGGAGGGGTAAGGTTTATGTCCCCCCTGAGTAGGTGTAATTTGTTTTTTCGTTATCAATAAAATTACCCTCGTACCGTCGATGTTTTCCTAAAAAAAAAAAAAAGGTAAGGAGTAGGAACAACCATCTTCTGAACCCCTACTCAATTTTTAGATCACGATATTTCGATATTATCGCGATATGAAATCCAAAAATACTTGAAATTTTCTAAAAAGTCTCAATTTTGCGCATAGAGGGATTCGAACCCCTCCCATTTGACTCCTTAACGCCTTAACCACCATATCACTTATGTTTTTGTGATAATATGCTAAAATATTTATATATATGGTTTTGTTTTGAACTTCTTTTATTAATTACTACATATTTTCTACACTCACAATTTTTGCCAGCTCGCTATATAATCAACTTAAATCAGTTAAATCCATCATGCAATGCATTTCCTTCCAATTTTTTGTGATAAACTAATAGATAATTGACTAAATAAACATCCTGCAAAGTTTCAATAAAAATTTCCAAGTTTTTCTTACAATTTCCGTGGTTTTTATTCAATTTTTATCGATATCGATAATATCCCGATATTTCAGTGTTTTTGGACTACCGATATTTCCGATATCATCGATATTTTATATCTTGCTTGCGAGCAATATTCAATATTTGACTTTACCAGAAAGGGATTGTGGGTGCTCACATCACCATCAATCATTTCAGCTTTTATATGTACGTCTTTGATCTTATAACAATAATTTGGTTCAAAACAATATTTGAGGCAATAGTTCTAACAATAATCTTTCATCTCTATTATGTTAATTAACGCATAAGTTCCTAACACTTGCAACTAAAATAATAAAAGATAATGAGTTCTTATTTAAATTAATAAATAATTTCATGTTTAGGCATCTAATTTCTTCTTCAACTTCATGTTTTAGCTTCTCATCATCATATTATTGTCGCCTTTGAGTTTTTATTGGGATCGCTTTGAGCCACTTTAGCTTTCTAGCTGCTGGCATCAATGTAATGACACGTTTATGAGTTTATTCAATCAAATTTATCTTCTGACAGAAAAAGAAAAAACTAAAGTTAATAAATACAGCTGACTTAATCCTAATATTGAAAATATTTTGTGGCATTTATCCAACGATAGGATTGAAAACACGCCCTTATTCGTTGTTTATATGACATGTAAATTCAGTTGTCCTGGGTATGACTTCCATGCAAGCAAAGATAATCCAACTAAGTACTTCTTCACACACAGAAATTAATTTCACAGTTGGATTGAATTCGTAACTTCAAGTTTAGTCCAACTGTGTCTACCTTCATATATGTTGACTGGTTTCGAGTGACACCCCTCATGACATTCCCGGAAAACATGTTTTGAGATGGAAACTTGCCTCTGAAACTATTAAAAGACAGATCCAGAATTCGCAACTCAGGAAAATATTCAACATTGTCCTGATCAGGTTCCTCTATCGGACCGTAGAACGCGTTGGATTGCATTGCCAAAAGTTTTAACTCTGGAAGAGCCCCCAACCAAAAGGGAAAAACATCGCTGAATTTATTGTATGACAGATCAATAAACTCAAGTCTTATGCAGTTCCCCAAAGACCTTGGTAGTTGCCCTCGCAATTGGTTATGACTAACATCAATCAACCTCAGACTGCTTGTGTTGGTGTGTGTTTCAGGAAGAAAGCCGCTGAAAGAGTTGTTTCCAATTCTTAGAACTCGCAGATCAGCGCTGAAGTTTCCGAGACAGGGGGAAGCATTCCACTCATATTGTTGTTGGAGAGATCAAGGAGCTGAAGAGAAGTCAGACTGCAGATCAATGGTGAAATTGTTCCATTTAGATTGTTGTTTCCAACACGATAGTGAACTGTGTGTGGTGGAGGAATCGGTAGCGGCCCATGTAGCAGGTTATTCTTGAGCCCTAAAACTTGTAGGTTAACCCAAGGAAAGGCATCTGAAGGCTGGACAATGCTTGAAAGGAAGTTGTGAGAAATCTCCAGGTACGTCATAGTCTTTGTGCTTGTGTTCAACATCCATTTTGGTACTTCGCCATGCAAATTGTTGGTGGAAAGGTCCAAGAACTCCAATGTTTCTCGATACTGCAGGAAACTTGGGAACTCTCTTATGTTGCACGAACCCAATCCTAGAAATTTTAACTTTGGAAGTAGGCTTGCATTCATACTTTCTGTTTCTGTAAAAAATTTCAACCTGTTACGAGCTAGGTACAACTCGACGAGCCCTTGTAACTTATGAAACATCACGTGGAACTCCACCGTACCAGTCAGATTATTATCAGTTAGATCTAATGCCTCGAGATTGACAAGATCGGATAAGGAATTAGGAATTGGACCGGTTAACTGATTGGAATACAGATAAAGTAGTGTGAGGTGGGTGAGATTTCCTAGAGAAGGAATTGGACCGGTTAACAGATTTCGAGACAGAGAAAGTCTTGTGAGGTGGATGAGATTTCCTAGAGAAGGAATTGGACCGGTTAACTGATTCCGAGACAGAGAAAATTTTGTGAGGTGGGTAAGATTTCCTAAACAAGGAATTGGACCGATTAACTGATTGAAGGACAGATTAAGTACTGTGAGGTGGGTGAGATTTCCTAGAAAAGGAATTGGACCGTTTAACTGATTCCAAGACAGATCAAGGGACGACAATTTGGCTAACTGTGAAATTTGGGATGGGATTTGGCCAGAAAATACAGACATAGAGAGATTAAGATACACGAGCCTTGGGAAATTCCTAATGCTAGTAGGAATTCGAGAGTAGTTGAAGTTGTTGTCAGCGAGGTTTAGCGCTTGAAGCTGAACAAGCTGGAAAAGGCTGCTGTTGGAGTTGATAGAGCCCAGGAGACAGCTGCTACTCAGATCAAGGCCAATCACATGACCCGTCCTCCCGTCACACACAATGCCATCCCATGCACAGCAGTTGCCATTTCGTCCTTCAGCTAGTTTCCATTGCGAAGTCTTTGGATAAGCGTCATCAAGATCCGAGGCAGATCTGTTAATGATGAAGCTTTCCTTGAATTGCAGCAAGGCAGACCTCTCCTCGTCGTGACAAGATTGCTGCAATGAGGAAACTGATGAGCTAACAACCACGAGATGAAACAACAGAAGTTTTGAAAGTATATAACACATATTGGACACAAACAAGCACCGGCGGAATCCCATTGTGTTTTGTTTGATCTGCACTCTTTAATATTAGCATGGGAGTGAGGTTGAGAGAGAGGCTTTTAATAGACTGGTGGTAGGCTTTCCGCACGTTAGTGTGTAAAACTTTTCTAAAATGAAATTGTTGTGTTTGGCTCATACATTTGTTAGTAATTATGAGTCATGTGTTAACAACAATGAAATGACCTGTGTTTGCTTTCGGTGGAAATATCACATGGTGTGGGTTGCATGAAAGTTGCAGACAAAGTAAAAGCAAAAGTTTGGTGGACATCATCATGAGTAAAAACATAATGATGATGTATTGCTTTTACTTTAATGATGATGTTTATGGAAAAAGGGAAAGTTGATTCCTTTTTCTT
Organism: Malus sylvestris; assembly: GCF_916048215.2. Classification (NCBI taxonomy): domain Eukaryota; kingdom Viridiplantae; phylum Streptophyta; class Magnoliopsida; order Rosales; family Rosaceae; genus Malus; species Malus sylvestris. The sequence continues at coordinate 6,493,689 of NC_062266.1, forward strand.
TTGCTATTTATTTTTGTTAAGAACCGAAGGGAGAGTATTCGGCTCTCTCCTGAGAAAGCATCAGAGAGCATCCAAGGGGGAGAGCATTCGGCTCTCCCATGGGAAAGCATGGGCATGGGTGAGAGAAAATCAAGAGAGCTAGAGTGAAAAGTATTCTAGTGAAAGAACTCTTGGGGTAAAGTGAGGCTCTTGGGAAAATTCTATGAGTGGGTGTGCAAGGGATTTGGGATTGTGTTATGTTGATTTAACTAATGTGTACTTATACTGTTATTCTCATAGAGAATAGCAATATCTCTCCGGGGATGTAGGCAGGATTTTTGCCGAACCTCGTAAATTTCTCGGTGTCTTTATTTCTTGTATTTTATTCTGTTCAACTGAGTGTGATTTTGGTGAGGTTGTAATTTGAATCTCGTTTCCGCACTAATGAACGGACCAAGGCACAACAGAAATGTGTATCACGATTGGTAGGGTTCCATCGTTTTTCCACTGTCTACTAATGCATTAAACTGAAAATATGAGTTTAGCTTTTGAAATTTAATTTTCTCCACATCCGAAAATTCATTAATTATGTTTGACTTTACACAATTAAAAATTTTTGATGCCTAAAATACTCCTATTTGAATGTTTGATGTACACAATTAATTCTACACCATGTTTGATATCACATGGTGTGGGTTGCATGAAAGTTGCAGACAAAGTAAAAGCAAAAGTTTGGTGGACATCATCATGAGTAAAAACATAATGATGATGTCTTACTTTTACTTTAATGATGATGTTTGTGGAAAAAGGGAAAGTTGATTCCTTTTTCTTTTGCTATTTATTTTTGTTAAGAACCGAAGGAAGAGTATTCGGCTCTCTCCTGAGAAAGCATCAGAGAGCATCCAAGGGGGAGAGCATTCGGCTCTCCCATGGGAAAGCATGGGCATGGGTGAGAGAAAATCAAGAGAGCTAGAGTAAAAAGTATTCTAGTGAAAGAACTCTTGGGGTAAAGTGAGGCTCTTGGGAAAATTCTATGAGTGGGTGTGCAAGGGATTTGGGATTGGGTTATGTTGATTTAACTCATGTATACTTGTACTGTTATTCTCATAGTGAAGAGCAATATCTCTCTGGGGACGTAGGCAGGATTTTTGCCGAACCTCGTAAATTTCTCGGTGTCTTTATTTCTTGTATTTTATTCTGTTCAACTGAGTGTGATTTTGGTGAGGTTGTAATCTGAATCTCGTTTCCGCACTAATGAACGGATCAAGGCACAACAGAAATGTGTATCACGATTGGTAGGGTTCCATTGTTTTTCCACTGTCTACTAATGCATTAAACTGAAAATATGAGTTTAGCTTTTGAAATTTAATTTTCTCCACATCCGAAAATTCATTAATTATGTTTGACTTTACACAATTAAAAATTTTTGATGCCTAAAATACTCATATTTGAATGTTTGATGTACACAATTAATTCTACACCATGTTTGATATCACATGATGTGGGTTGCATGAAAGTTGCAGACAAAGTAAAAGCAAAAATTTGGTGGACATCATCATGAGTAAAAACATAATGATGATGTCTTACTTTTACTTTAATGATGATGTTTGTGGAAAAAGGGAAAGTTGATTCCTTTTTCTTTTGCTATTTATTTTTGTTAAGAAACGAATGGATAGTATTCGGCTCTCTCCTGAGAAAGCATCAGAGAGCATCCAAGGGGGAGAGCATTCGGCTCTCCTATGGGAAAGCATGGGCATGGGTGAGAGAAAATCAAGAGAGCTAGAGTGAAAAGTATTCTAGTGAAAGAACTCTTGGGGTAAAGTGAGGCTCTTGGGAAAATTCTATGAGTGGGTGTGCAAGGGATTTGGGATTGTGTTATATTGATTTAACTAATGTGTACTTGTACTGTTATTCTCATAGTGAAGAGCAATATCTCTCCGGGGACGTAGGCAGGATTTTTGCCGAACCTCGTAAATTTCTCGGTGTCTTTATTTCTTGTATTTTATTATGTTCAACTGAGTGTGATTTTGGTGAGGTTGTAATCTGAATCTCGTTTCCGCACTAATGAACGGACCAAGGCACAACAGAAATGTGTATCACGATTGGTAGGGTTCCATTGTTTTTCCACTGTCTACTAATGCATTAAACTGAAAATATGAGTTTAGCTTTTGAAATTTAATTTTCTCCACATCCGAAAATTCATTAATTATGTTTGACTTTACACAATTAAAAATTTTTGATGCCTAAAATACTCCTATTTGAATGTTTAATGTACACAATTAATTCTACACCACGTTTGATATCACATGGTGTGGGTTGCATGAAAGTTGCAGACTAAGTAAAAGCAAAAGGTTGGTGGACATCATCATGAGTAAAAACATAATGATGATGTTTGTGGAAAAAGGGAAAGTTGATTCCTTTTTCTTTTGCTATTTATTTTTGTTAAGAACCGAAGGGAGAGTATTCGGCTCTCTCCTGAGAAAGCATCAGAGAGCATCCAAGGAGGAGAGCATTCGGCTCTCCCATGGGAAAACATGGGCATGGGTGAGAGAAAATCAAGAGAGATAGAGTGAAAAGTATTCTAGTGAAAGAACTCTTGGGGTAAAATGAGGTTCTTGGGAAAATTCTATGAGTGGGTGTGCAAGGGATTTGGGATTAGGTTATGTTGATTTAACTCATGTGTACTTGTACTGTTATTCTCATAGTGAAGAGCAATATTTCTCCGGGGACGTAGGCAGGATTTTTGCCGAACCTCGTAAATTTCTCGGTGTCTTTTTTTCTTGTATTTTATTCTGTTCAACTGAGTGTGATTTTGATGAGATTGTAATCTGAATCTCGCTTCCGCACTAATGAACGGACCAAGGCACAACAGAAATGTGTATCACGATTGGTAGGGTTCCATTGTTTTTCCACTGTCTACTAATGCATTAAACTGAAAATATGAGTTTAGCTTTTGAAATTTAATTTTCTCCACATCCGAAAATTCATTAATTATATTTGACTTTACACATTTAAAAATTTTTGATGCCTAAAATACTTCTATTTGAATGTTTGATGTACACAATTAATTCTATACGAATTGTAACAGAGAATTAATGAATTTACAAAAATAAGAAAATAATAAATTCATTGCTTAATATATAATAACAATAAAACGTGCCTAATATATGTAATAATATATGCTTAGTTTTTTTTTTTGAACAAACGATGTGATTCAAATTCTTTTTTGGCGAGAATCGAACCTAAAACCTCTCACTTACAAGTGAAAAGAAATATCATTAGACCGTAGTACTAAATGACAATAATACATGCTTAGTTAAGTCAATAAATTATATTTTACATATAAATGTAGGTAATTATTTCACACACACACACACACACACACATATATATAACAAAAAAATTAGACCTGACATTCGTGTCGTGTTTTCCGTGTTCATGTTGTTTTCATGTCATACCCGATATCTTAACAGGTCATGTCGTGTAACACCCGTTAAAATAAACGGGTAAAATGACCCGATCAGAAATCGACCCGATAATATTAATAGGTAATATGACCCGACCCGTTACCCGTTAAGGAAAATATATTTTAAACCAATAAATAATCAAATGAAAAACATAATACTAAATAAGTATATACATAACATATTGTCACATCCAAAACATAAAAACGTATTTTTCTTTTAAGTATATTTTTACTTACCTAAAGTCTTTAATAGTTTTTTAATTAATGTAAAAGTGTAAAAAAAATATATAAACGCTCGTAATGACAAGCTTTACAACTTTCCTGAAGAGCTTAACTTCGAAATTCGCCACTATAATCATATAAATCATAGATCAAAATTTAACCGTTGATTGTTGTTTACATTTACACTTCATTGTTCTCATCAAATTTTGTTTTTTTTCAGATTTTGTTTTTTGAAAACTTGATCTATTAGAGGATGCAAGAAGATGAACGATTTGGATCGTTGATATTATATTCAGAGTTTTATGGTTAGTGAAAATATTGCTTGATGTTTATAAAGTTTCTACAAACTATATGACATCGACTCATATTTCAGTTAATTGAAAATATCGAAACGTGATATCAAAGATCTAAACCGTTCATCTTCTTACATCCACCAGATGATCATGTTTTCAAAAAAGAAAATTTTAAAAATGAAATTCAGTAAGAAAAATAAAGCGTAAATGACAATCGACGGTTAAATATAAATTTAAGGTTTATGAAATATAGTGTTGGATTTCGAAGCTGACCCCTTCATGAAAGTTGTAAAGTTTGTCACTATGAGTGATTGTATAGTTTTTTTTTTACATTTTTTACACTTCTACAATAATTATTATTAATTTTTCCCTCAAATAAAAAACATTATTCATGAAGGATTGGAGGATTTTTAAAATATAAACGATAATGTAAATGTAACCATTATGATTATCTACTCGTAGAGGAATAATGATGAATCACGAGTGTTTATATATTCTTTCACATTTTTCATACTTGTATGTATGTCTTCTTAGTTCTTGCCTATACAAATATTATATTAGTTTATTTTAATTTTGGACAACATGTTAAGTAAAATTTGTCCTAGTAATGATAATAAGGAACTCTCATAATAAAAATAAATAATGACTAATTTTTTTTTAAACTTATATAGAATAATAATACAAAACTATATATTTAATATAGAATATATTGTATATATTAATATGGTTATTGTATTTTATAATAAATCTTTTAGTAATTAAACTTTAAAATTATCAAAATAATTTTTTTCTTAACGGGTCGAAACAGGTTATCCTTGTGTTGCGCGTGCGTACACCCTTTAAGAACCCGTTAATAACAGGTTCTCACACGCAGACCCATCTCAATTTCTCTTATCATTCGCCCCTCAAAACCCAAATCCCAAAAATACCCAAAAGATTTGTGGTATTTGCGAACAACGGCAACGGGTTGGAGCAGGATTCGAATTCCAAGGAGAGGGTAGAAGAGACGGCAAAGATGAAGGAACTGGATCTGACGGTGGTGGCAGTGACGATGATTTGGGGAAGAATCAACGGCCTTTATTCGGCAACATCAGATGGGGTGATCTCCTACTGGACCCAGATCCTAACAACGTCTTGGCCGTCGGATTGACTGGGCTGCTGACGTGGGCGAGTGTGCAGGTGCTGTCCATCACATTGTCTATGCTTGTTGCTGCTGGTAAGTATTCCTTCATTGCTGCTGTTCTTCTCTTCATTCTCATTACCCTTCTTTGGCTCAGTCTTCTTCCAATTTTACTCCCAAACTTCTGGAAAAACAAATGAAGGGATTTTGAACTTTAATTCTTAAAAAAGATTAAACTTTAATAAAAATCTAATGTTGAATTACATATTTATTTTAATCTTTTAATGGGTACATAATTCAAATTTATATTGTATTTTTTAAATATTTAATAGATATCTTATTTAATGTCGTCACATAAATTTCAAATTTGTTATTATACGTTTTTTAATTTTGTTTAACTTCTTTTAATCAGTGAACCTAAACGTTTGTATCATAATTTACTGAATTAATATACTAAAATGTCCGTACTTAAATATATTGTAATGAATTAGTGGCACATAAGAAAATATGCAAAAACATAATTGCAATGAAAAGTTCATATCTAAACATATTATACTAATGTATCGAAATATCCGTAACTAAATATATTGTACCAAACTAATGTACAAAAATGTCCGTATCTAAACATATTACACTAAACTAGTGTATCAAAATATCTGTACATATAAAAATGGCAATTCAAACCGTTAAACTCGATAATTGTGGATAACCGTTTTAATGGAGCAGATTTGGGTATGAAAATTCCAGTATATTATGGATATGGGGAAAAACCATGAGCTTTATTTGGTTATGGTTTTAGATTTGGTTATTGGGATTCCCAATCTGTATTTGTCTCCGAATTCGAACCGAATAATATATATATATATATTTATATAATATAATTTATAAATAATATATAGTATTATAATATATATATATATATATATATTTATTTATATTTGAGTTAACCTATACCATTATTACATATTCATTATTCACAGCATAATATATTTAGTATAGTATAATAGTATTCACCGAACCCTATACTATATTCATTATGCACCAAACATCATGTTTATAGGAGACATCAACAACCAACATCATCAATATTTTATTCAATACTCTTATTTTTGAACTCTACAAAATTCATTTATTGTTATGTTTTGTATTATTGGATGTGGTTATTTAATGACAAAATTAGTATCTATTAAATTATTGTGCATCAATTGGATGAATATAAATTTTTGTTTTTGACGAAAATGGATATAACAGTTAACTGATGGGAAATTCGTTACTCGGTTGATATGGTTATGGATACTCCTCAATGGTTAATTTGCAATTATGAATACGGTTAATTTTCGTGGTTATGAGGATGGATACAACATTTCCGTCTCCAAATCGAACCGTTGTCATCTCTATATACATAAGAAAATAAGCAAAAACATAAGTGTACTAAAACATTTACCAAAATATTTTCTTTATTGTATAAGATACTCATAAAAAAATTGGTGATGGTAAATGCCTACAAATAAAGCTAATTGATTTGAATTTCAAATGATATTAAAATGGGTAAATTACATAGAAATCCCTCAAGTTTGAGGTCTATTACAAACCCATACAACATCTTTAAAACATTTCACTTTCATACCTCACATACTATTTTATTTCAAAATAACACATCCGTTAGATTTTCCATCCAATGGTCTCTTAAATGCTGACGTGGCTGCCACATTTGTGCTGATGTGGCTGCCACGTGGAAAAAATAATAATTTTTTATACATTAACAATATTATAATATTAACCCTATTATTAAAAAAAAAAAAACCACAAAAACCCGAACCCAGATCCCCTTCCCCTTCCCCACATCCCACCCCTTCATCTCTCTGCAACTCACATTTACAAAATCCCTTCCCCCCACCCCTACACACGACTTACCTGAATACCCACATGACCTACTACCCTCTCCCCCCCCACCTGCCTTCCCCCCTCCCCGGCGCGCGACGACCCACCTGCCTTCTCCACCCAGGAGCACGACGGTGCTCGGCGACTGGGTCAGTTTCATCACGGGAGCCCTTCTCTCTCTCTCTCTCTCTTCCTCTCTCTACTTTCTCTCTCTATCAAATGCACGCCTGTTTGAATTGGGTTTATGAATTGTATGTGAAATTGATCGAATTTATGGTTTTTTTGGTAAATTGGGGGTTTGAAAATTGTCTTTGTAGGTGGTAAAGGTGCAATACTGACAGCTCTGTGTGTTGGTGAAGAGGAGAAAGGGCTTGGGGAAGGTGAGGTGGGGTGGGGGGGTTGCGGGGGAGGTGGGGGTGGGGTGGGATGAAGGGTGTGGATGGGATGGATGGAGGGGTGGAGGGGACGAACGGACGGATGGGAAGGAAGAGATGGGTGAGGGGGTGGGGGTGGGATGTGGGGAAAGGGAAGGGGATCTGGGTTCGGGTTTTTGTGGGTTTTTATTTTGTATTTTGTATTTTTTTAATAATAGGGTTAATATTATAATATTGTTATGTATAAATTTTTTTATTATTTTTGCCACGTGGCAGCCACATCAGCACAAATGTGGCAGCCACGTCAGCATTTAACAGACCATTGGATGGAAAATCTAACGAAGGTGTTATTTTGAAATAAAATAGTACGTGAGGTATGAAAATGAAATGTTTTAAAGATGTATGAGGTTGTAATAGACCTCAAACCTAAGGGGTTTCTATGTAATTTACCCTATTAAAATTTACAATATTTTACATAAAATGTAATTCTGGACACCATAATATTTTTTTTTAAAATGGGACATTAAATGCATATGCTAAATTAAATATAATCTAAGGATTAAAATCAGTTTTTGATCTTGTATAAGACATTTTTCTAAACTTCATCTTATTCAAAGATTAAAATCTAGTCTTCTAAACAAATTATATACTCTGTCGTTTATTGTTTTAGTCAATTAAAGGGTCAAGGTTGTTGTAACTCAAGCAATTAAGAACGTCATTCTATATGCGAACTGTGTATCAAAAAAGAAAAATATAGGGGTTTTTAGTGTTGTATAAATGCAATTTGTGCTGCTGAAGAAAGATGAATGCAAATTTGTGCCGAAAAGCAATTATTTATTTGATTACTTCTAGTGCTGAACATAATAATTCACAATTTATGGTATCTTTAATAGTTTAGAACTATTCTAATTTGAAATGACGTTATCATGCCACTCAGTCACTATAGAAAATGTTTAGTTGTTGAGCTAATGCTGGGTTATGCCAGTTGGCGAAGCCATAACACCTGCCCTTTGCGTCCAAGTTCAAATAGCCTGTGTAATTTGGGGATGATAGAAGATAGTCGGAAACTTAAGTTTCCGTTCACCGAAATTGTAGCGCGTGGCGGTGCGTGGGGGATTTTGGCGAATTGGATTTTTGGACAGCAAGATGTCCTCAATGTTCTGGATTTGGTTCCAAGGTCTGTTTGTTGATCATTATACAACGGTTCGATTACTTTGATTGAAAGGAAATCGTACCGGCATTCGAATTTCGTAGTTGATGTCGATCCAACCGTTGGATCGCTATGACATTTTAATATATTATCATGCAAGACTTACGGATGGGAAATCCGATGTACGAATCTTTTGCATTGAAGAATCTTAGATTGTAGACTCTTGTATGGTAGTCGATAATCCAACTATTGGATCATCATCAAATTTTAGTATGTTATTGTACGTATTAGTTAAGGACCTTAGAATCTACGGATCGGAAATCCGAT